>NC_081223.1:1867500-2137500 GCF_902713425.1 Acipenser ruthenus
TACACTTACGATTTGGAAAAAAAATCCAGTAGATTTGTCCAGTACACCTAGATCTCTCGAACATCTAAACGAGTCAGCCCTTAATAAAGACCGTCCGTGTTCATTTCGGCGTTTATGACATTGTCTATACACAACAGCTCTTATGTAATCCTATTGGTATCGAATCGATCGCAATTAATGTGTTCCATGTTTCCAGTCAGTTTGATAGTTTTAATACTGTATTACATTCTGAATATGAATAGAGATGAATTATTAATTGTTGATAATACTTAGAATACCAGATACATATTTAGCATTAAAAAGCAATACATGTGATTTATTTAATAGTCGTTCATTATTTTGTGTATCAGCCGCCACACAAAGCTGAGCGCAGTGCGGTATACTGTAATTTTGCTCCAGTCAGTCTGCCCGGACTGCACCTGAACCATCTTAAAAACACGAAGCCCCTAATAAGCTAATTTGTAAAAGTTAGTAAAGAATTGCGATAATATAACGAAGCTAAATTTGAACTCCTAGCTGGAGCAACGAGAGAGGACGAGAGGGCGGTGCAGAGAAGGAGGGGGAGACGCTGCTAGGCAACCGGCTCGTGAACATTCCACTCAGCTGAGCAGAGACCGTTAGGATTTAAAAATGCGAACGTTCCGAGCGGCGTTAGGCGCTTCGTTAAATTAACACACCGTTGCTGGCATTTGAATATAACCATATTTTAAATACTCAAATAGGATTGTATTAAAAAATATATTATGTTTTTCAAAGTAATATGTTATGTGGAATATTAAAACAATCAAACTAAATAACACATGTTTGGACACAAAATATTTTTCTTCCTCATAACGTGTTAGAAAATGTAAACAGCAGTTGGAGAATGCCGAAGTCGATCATCCTAGCATGTTAAACGAGGGCATTTCTCCTGTAAGCTGCGTCTAGTAATAGATCGTTTATACTGTTCTCAATGGTCCGCATCCCAGCCTGAGACCACGATCCAGTGGCCGACGGAGATGTTTTTCAAAGTAATATGTTATTTGGAATTTTAAAACAATCAAGTTAAATAACATGTTTGGACACAAAATATTTTTCAGTGAGGTTAACAAGTAGTCTGTTTACAAAAAAAATGCAATCTGTGTTAGGAACACTATTTTAGTCCGATTTAAAATGGAAATTAAAATGGTATTGAGTGCTGAAATTTATTATTTTTAAAAATAAGTAAAATTGAACTGTCAGAAGAGGGATTTGAACCCACGCCTCCATTCAGAGACCAGAACACACAATTCTTTAGAAAGACAGAGTTCTTGAGTCTGGCGCCTTAGACCACTCGGCCATTCTGACAAGCTCCGTTTGTTATTGTAGAAAACCGCATTATTTATTTCAGCACACACTAGGGTTCTCGTATCAAGGCCCGATTGGGTTTATTACGCACATACCAACTGATGCTCCATGAATGATGTTAAGACAATTCTAAAAAAAAGAAACGGATTGAAGTCAACCCAAAAAAGTAAGATTATTTATTTCAATATCATTATAGCTATAAACGATGCATGCATTTTACAATAGCAATTGCTATTTAACAATGACCAATAAGTAATTTTGTTGCAATACTGTATACAATGTGAACAGAATCAGACATTGCTCCGTTGTCTCGAAGAAACATCTTCAATTTGTATTTAAAAAGGACGCCCAACGTGGGGCTCGAACCCACGACCCTGAGATTAAGAGTCTCATGCTCTACCGACTGAGCTAGCCGGGCTAATTGGTGCTCGTTTCTTTCACTGTAACCAACTGAGCTATTAATTTGTCATCTTATTTGAGAAAATAGTGAATGACAGAACCAAAGATTCCAAATATAACCCACTGAACTGTAGCTTTCTTATCATAATGAAAACAGATTACACATGACCACAGTTCTGTATCAAAATTAAGTCGTAAGTATATGGTTTCCATTGTAGCTATTTACACACACTGCTCTGTTGTCTCCCAGGGTGTTATCTAACAAAACAACATATGTTGTGCTGCCATAATGGATTACATAGACTTTCCTGCCCCGTGTTGCTTTCATCTTAGATGTGATCTCAGGTTCTGCTAAGTTCTGCTCCCTCGATCACGTTCTGCAGCATCTCGCCTTGCTCATCACTCCCGTATGCTTTGGAGGCTTAACAGGTTGGTCTCTGTGGCGCAATCGGTTAGCGCGTTCGGCTGTTAACCGAAAGGTTGGTGGTTCAAGCCCACCCAGGGACGATGCATTTTCCATTTCTTAATCACATTAGATAATGGCACTCTAATACGCTGTTATTTCATCCAATTACGCTGAAGAATAAATGTGCTCTGTTTTTTTAGTTCAAAATAATACAAAACAAAGATCGTCTTGCTGGTTGCCGAAACCCGGGATCGAACCAGGGACCTTTAGATCTTCAGTCTAACGCTCTCCCAACTGAGCTATTTCGGCTTGACAAGACTGATGTTTCGAGATAGCATTCTTTTTGGCAATCCAGTAAACCTGTAATGAGAAACGTTCAACAGCTCGGCAACACCATAATAGAATCCAATGACTTTACAAATGTGTTTCGAAACTGTTAAGTTTTCTCCCAAATGCGGTTCTCAACAAATGTTTTTTTTTTTTTTTTTGGATTCCTTCCAGAGTAAGTCCAAAAGGCAAACACTGGAACTGGCTGCCTGAAAGTGCAGCGCTTGAACTGCCTCAACAAACGCTTAGCTCTAAAACGTGTACATTGAAAGTCTATTAACATCTTTAACACAATCATCTGTATTCCAATCCACAGGGTGATCAATAAAGTGACTGCTGGCTTTGTTTAAATATTAACAAGATGTTTTCAGGATTCACGCGTATTCTGAGCAAGCACGATATAATATGGTAGTGAAAGGACAAGCAAATAACAGGTTTATTGGCTCCGGTCTTGTATCATCACCCTGACTACTGTCCGTAAGAAAGTGGCATTAATAAAAACGTCATTATGCAAAGTTCCCAATGCGCAAATACGCAGCATATTTAAACTTCTTCACAATCTTAAACCTTCCCAAATGAATTTAAAATACTTACTGACAGGTACGGCCCTTTCCCAATGTAACACTCTGCTTTGTTTGAACACCAACGATGGGTGGGATATTATGTAGTAAACCACAATACTATTGTTCCCACTGTTCACGAGATGAGGCGTTGCCGTGGTAACCATGGTCTGTGAGGCGCCGGTGTGAAAGAGTTGCAGGGCAGCGGTGACGTCGGAACAGTCTTTCTGATGAAAACGCAGAGCAAGCTGAGAATGACGCTGCGCTTTGAACGGCGCTGTAGCTGCGCTGGAGACTGGATGGAGCAGAAAAGACTAACGTTGGAGCTCCTGCAGAAAAATACAAAAGCTGAATGATGAAAAGAATAGAAACAAACACAGACGAAGGGCGGAAGCAGTGCTGGGTATATAAATAGAAAAGAAGGAGAGATTGACATGCAAGCTACCTAACGGGATTGCCCATACCGCTCTGGTCACGCCCTTTTTACCTGACCAAACACAGCAGCGCAAGATAATGGCAGAGAGACTGGAACTTGATTGAAACTGAACTGCCCCCCCAGGAAGTAATTTGTTTGTCGCTATATAATCAATATGTTGTGTGGGCTAAATTGTATAAATAAATGTCCGGATTTCAAATTCAAACACGCTAAAAAATGATATAGAGTGGAATAGATATAAAGACGGTTTTGACCTCGACGTGATTTGAACACGCAACCTTCTGATCTGGAGTCAGACGCGCTACCATTGCGCCACGAAGTCCTGGTGTACTGTCTGCTTGTGATGCAATGTTAGAGTGCACAGCGTGACATGAACGCATGCGATAATGTGTTAATTTACCAACAGAAACATAAATAAAAGTGTATGTATTTATTTGTGAATAAACTATCTTGCTTATACGATGGGACCAGAGACCTTACATCGGCAATCTAATGATAGGCCAACCCCTGAGAGACTTTGTCTTGACCAGGGACTAATATAATCTAAAAACAAACTGCGATGGGAATGTGAATAGAGTCAAATACATTTGTACCATTCTGTAAATTATATATATATATATATATATATATATATATATATATATATATATATATATATATATATATATACCTCAAGTAACTGTAGGTTTTTTTAAATACTTTTTTATTTTATAACTGTAGCTTTATTATCATAATGAAAACACATTACACATGACCACAGTTCTGTAACAAAATGACAAAAACAAAGACGTTCCCATACCGGGAGTCGAACCCGGGCCGCCTGGGTGAAAACCAGGAATCCTGACCGCTAGACCATATGGGAAGGTGATTATCAAACTCATTTACATGCAACAGTAGCTACACTCTAAAACCATGTGTAAGTTTGGAACATTCATAAACACTTATCTGTAACACTTTTTAAACGCGTCAAGGCGTTTACTTTATAAACATGTTTAGAATATAAACGCGTTAAGGTGCTTAAGTAATAAACACGTGAACATGTTTATTCGCTCTAACATTTTTTAAACACCTGAACACGTTTACAAATCTACAGGTGTTTAAGATCTAAACACGTAAAATGCTTTCTTATTTTTACAATACAAAAAGACACAAATTAAACAACTTACTTTTATTTATTGCATATTTCAAAGTTAAGACAAAAACTTTTTTAAACAAAAAATCTATTGCAATAGTAACAAGTATTTGAATTGTAATAAATATTTACAATTTGAAGAATAAAATCTGTTACACCTATATACATATTGTAGCGTGCATGGTGGAAGGCAGCAATAGGGCTGGTAGGTGTCTCGAACATCTAAACGAGTCAGCCCGTAATAAAGACCGTCCGTGTTCATTTCGGCGTTTATGACATTGTCTATACACAACAGCTCTTATGTAATCCTATTGGTATCGAATCGACCGCAATTAATGTGTTCCATGTTTCCATTCAGTTTGATAGTTTTAATACTGTATTACATTCTGAATATGAATAGAGCTGAATTATTAATTGTAGATAATACTTAGAATACCAGATACATATTTAACATTAAAAAGCAATACATGTGATTTATTTAACAGTCGTTCATTATTTTGTGTATCAGCCGCCACACAAAGCCGAGCGCAGTGCGGTATACTTTAATGATGCTCCAGTCAGTCTGTCCGGACTGCACCTGAACCATGTTAAAAACACGAAGCCCCTAATAAGCTAATTTGTAAAAGTTAGTAAAGAATTGCGCTAATATAACGAAGCTAAATTTGAACTCCTAGCTGGAGCAACGAGAGAGGGCGAGAGGGCGGGGCAGAGAAGGAGGGGAGACGCTGCTAGGCAACCGGCTCGTGAACATTCCACTCAGCTGAGCAGAGACCGTTAGGATTTAAAAATGCGAACGTTCCGAGCGGCGTTAGGCGCTTCGTTAAATTAACACACCGTTGCTGGCATTTGAATGTAACCATATTTTAAATACTCAGATAGGACTGTATTAAAAAATATATGTTTTTCAAAGTAATATGTTATTTGGAATATTAAAATGTACTTGGCTTGATTCATGCCAAAGCTGCCCGATTCCAGCCTTGCTGAAGCACCCCCAGATCATCACCGGTCCTCCACCACATTTCACAGTGGGTGCGAGACACTGAGGCTTGTAGGCCTCTCCAGGTCTCCGTCTAACCATTAGACGACCAGTTGTTGGGCAAAGCTGAAAATTGGACTAATCTGTGGGTGCTTCAGCAAGGCTGGAATCGGGCAGATTTGTCTTTGTGAAGGACTCATGAATCAAGCCAAGTACAAGGTTGTCCTGAAAGAAAACTTGCTTCCTTCTGCTCTGACAATATCAATGTGAAAGACTGGTGGAGAGCATGCCAAGACGCATGAAAGCTGTGCTTGAAAATCAGGGTTATTCCACCAAATATTGATTTCGGAACTCTTCCTAAGTTAAAACATTAGTATTGTGTTATTTAAAAATGAATACGAACTTATTTTCTTGGCATTATTCGAGGTCTGACAACACTGCATCTTTTTTGTTATTTTGACCAGTTGTCATTTTCTGCAAATAAATGCTCTAAATGACAATATTTTTATTTGGAATTTAGGAGAAATGTTGTCAGTAGTTTATAGAATAAAACAAAAATGTTCATTTTACCCAAACACATACCTATAAATAGTAAAACCAGAGAAACTGATAATTTTGCAGTGGTCTCTTAATTTTTTCCAGAGCTGTATATATATAATGTAATCCACGGGATTTCCACAACGCTCTGGTTTATCATATTTTGCCTAGAATAATATTAAATATAATATTTTAAAAAATATGATAAAGATAAAGTAGTATACAGTTTGAACACATTAGAAGCTGTTCAAGGACGCACATTTTAATGACTAGTCTATATGAAAACATTCTTGTGAAAAAAAAACAACCAGCTAAAAACCATGATTTGATTTTCCAGTCTTTATTTTTAACAAAGACAATGACGTTTGCAGATATATCCTATCTTAAAGAAACTTTCTTTTGTAATACATATCATATACCACGATGCTAACAAATATAAAACTCCTTTTTATTTTTTATTTACCATTTATAAAATGTCACAAACCACTCAGACTGTGTTTTCTTCCTCCACCCTCAAAAGAGAGCAGAACGGTCATCAATGATCAAGAACAGCTACAGTGAAGCAGCATTCAAGACCCGCTTCACGCTCAGAAGAAAACACTGTAACTCCTCATCATGGTTAGCGAGACCAGACACTTTAGAAACACATTTCACTAGAAACAAACTATAGAAATGATCCCTGAAAGTATAGTCTTAACAAATACAGGGGAAAACACCTTCCCTACTCCCGGCATATATCACTGCAGTGATGGTGTCTGATTCAGGGTCCTTTCTAGTATATCACTTGTTCATAGTAATGTTAATAACTGCCAATGCGTTTCAAACACAAAATTCACATAATGAAATAACCACTCAATTAAAGTATAATGTAAAAAAGAGAAGATAAGTAATACCCAGGGTGCACCTCTCTATGAATAATTTAAAGAAACAACCAATCACCAATCTCTCTAGCCGGGTGAGGTTTCAGTCCCCGCCCACCTTCATAGTATTCAGGAGGAGGAAGGCTCTGGTCATTTCAAGGGTTTTGCTGCAAATGTGTTTCTTACCCTTTAAGTGCCGTTGTCCTAATCTGAGGCTACTTTGTCATTTTTGGCGCATTTTTAACTGGCATCTTATTTGAATGTTCTTTTAACTCTATTGTTATGATAACTTACTCTAATTGTGATAACCGTAACAGTTAAGTCTAGATGTAACGTATCAGATTACATAAACACACCTTGTGTTCAGATTTTTTTTTTTATTAAAATGTATGCGTCCTCTACGGGTAGAGGCGGATAAGCTGCATTCCTGCTGTTTATACACATTAACATTTACGAAATACACACACTAAATTGAAATGTAAAATTTTAGAAAATCTACTTTGCCAACAGAAGAAAAACAAGCTAGCAGAGAATGGTTTCGATCCATCGACCTCTGGGTTATGGGCCCAGCACGCTTCCGCTGCGCCACTCTGCTATGCCACTCTGCTACAGCTGCTGCAGTTGAGATGATCCGTTTTCTTTTCTCCCAAATACGGTATGCAAAGTATGCAACCTGCCCACTGATCACAAGCAGTTTTATCCCCCAGTTTCGGCTGCCAATTCCAATATTCAGTCTGTAAAGCATCTTAAATCGTGGAAAGCGCTCTTTGTTTAAAATTACACTGAAGACTTATTTTGTTCGACCAGGCTAATAATTGCAACACCAACGTCTGCTGTTCAACTAAACACAACACTCTCCAGTCTTCTGCAATCTGCTCATCACTACATGGCCACAGCCTTAGCCCCAGCGACCAAATCTTCATTTACCACTGGATGGAAAACATTTACAACTTTCTGCACTCAAAACAAAATACATCCCATTCCGATTTAATGAACAGCGTATTGTAGCCTCCATCGCCCATGCAAGGGATTCTCTTCACTTAGCCCCCACTACCGTTAAAGCCTACATCTCTGGAATTCAGTATTTCTGCCGCCTCATCTCCGTCCCTTCTCCAACACTCCTATCCATCCCATCAGTTTGCTGACACTCAGAGAGATCCTCAAGAGCCCCCCCTCCCTGCTGCTCCCTCCTGGCTCCCTATATCAATAGACATCCTTCACTCTTTAATCTCTACCCTCAGAAAAGGCTGCTCTGTCTATTCAATGACCTGACCATGGAAGTACTATGTTTAACTGTTCTTGTGAAGCACTTTCTCTGCAGGACTCCTGAAGGAACAGAGTGCACCCTGGGAATTTACCATGACAGCATCAGTGATTTACCAATTTAAAAAAAAAAGGCAACAGTTACCAGGACATCAAGGGAAATACAATGAATAGACTCGGAGTGTTAAGCCATTTCAACCATGAGGTCTTGTGAACCATTCCGTGCACCCAGATACTGGCCAGCTGTAGTAATTTTACTACAGAATACTACACCTTGAAGTAAAAAAAAAAAGTTAACCATGCCCAGTGTTAAACATGGTGGAGGTTGTGTGATGGTCCACGAGTTTCACAGCCCGGTCCCAGAAGCAGACCCCAACCTGCGGCAAGTTCCTCCTTTCAATCAGCTGGTGTTCCATTAAACTCCACACTCTTTAGCCTCCCCGAGTCGGCCTGCAACTTCAGGGAGCATTGCCTTCGCCCCTTCCACTTGCTCTTCTTATTCTACTGCCTGGTCTTTCTTCACCACATTCTGTGCCCAGATTCGTATCTCTCTCACCTCCTATAACCTTCAGCACCTCCTTGCCTTTATGACAGACCTCAGGCTATCCCTTAACCTGGCCCCTTCCTCCATCAGGAATTATCTCTCAGGTATACAGCACCAGTTCCTCCTCCGTTCCCCACCCAGCAGTCGGAGGATGCTGCCTGACCCAGCAGAAAGTGTTTATATCTAATCCTTTGCTCTTCTTGTGTCTCCCTCTCTACATCACCTAGCGGCCAGAGCATGCTGCCTGACCCGACGAGAAGGGAAAACTCTTCGTCCCCCTATCTTGTCCTGCTATCAGTATCTAACCTCAATGTTACTAAGCACCATTCCCAAACTCCAGCCCTCAATCTCGCCATCCCTCTCAAACTCCTCTCACTCTTAAACTCTCAAATGTCTCGCCCCTCTCAAGCCTTCTAAGCAACCGGAGAAATCATTCTTAATATCTCACTCCCAATTTTCGCCTCTCAAGCCCTCGTAGGCAACCAGTGAAATATTAGTCAAGGCCTATTTAAAAAGTTCTTATGTTCTCTAGAAATGACCCTTTCAAATATAGACTTAACTTTTATTGGCAGACCGTCACCCCCAGCTGGCAAGCTCTACTTCATATGATGCAATGACTGGGCAACAACAAGGTGTTACATTAACAATACAAACTAACTTGAGACAGCCAAGTCTTTAAAGCATACCTTAAGTGTGTCATGTGATACAAAAGCAAGTTTTGGCATTTTTGCATTGCCTGCCTCGTCAAACAAGCTCGAGCCACAGCACACAGCGCTGCTGCATCGGGGCACAGAGGTGGATTTTAAACCAACTGAATCAACGAGCTGAGACTACTTTTTGAAGAAATTGAAAACATACCTGTAGTCGAAATATCTGCTATTTAGTTAATTAATTTATTTTTTAAATTTGCAAACGGCAGACTACATTGCCAATAATCTGAATTGCTCATATTAAGCTGCGATGTAGCCTATGAGAATCACGGGCATGATTCAAGGGGAAGTAGCTCAAATGGTAGAGCGCTCGCTTAGCATGCGAGAAGTAGCGGGATCGATGCCCGCATTCTCCAAATAGTTTTAATGTATCTGCGTATTTAGTCCCAACGCATTATGGAGATAATTAAAAATTGTGACAATTATTTTAAACAGTCGCCTGCCCTACATGTGTATTTTAAAGCAAAGTCTCCTAATTTGTAACATTCCCCAGGCTGACAAACTGCAGTGCGCCCTCCATCGTATGCCTTCCGAGAAGCGGAGATTTTTTATATTTTTTGTAGCGATGAAAGAATTTGTCTTATTTGGGAATAAATATAAATGGCTTGGTTTGCTTGCATTGGTTTGAATACATGTAATTGATTACAGACTTTCCTGCCGAGTGTTGCTTTCTTCTTAGATGTGGTCTCAGTTTCGGCTGAGCAGGTTGGTCTCTGTGGCGCAATCGGTTAGCGCATTCGGCTGTTAACTGAAAGGTTGGTGGTTCAAGCCCACCCAGGGACAGTGCTTTATGCATTTCTTAATCACATTAGAAAATGGCACTCTGCTATGTTATTATTTCCTCCAATTACACTGAAGAAGAAAATGTGTTCTGTTTTTTAGTTCAAAATAATATAAAACAAAAAAATTCTTGCTGTTTGCCGAAACCCGGGATCGAACCAGGGACCTTTAGATCTTCAGTCTAACGCTCTCCCAGCTGAGCTATTTCGGCTTGACAAGCCTCCTTCCTCGAGATAACATTCTTTTTTAGAAAAGTTGTAATATAATTAAGTACATTTCTAAACAATCCGATAGTAACATATATAATCTCAAAGCGCTACAATTTATTTCAACTCTTATAAAAAACAAGTATCCTTGCGCATTATATCATCCTTGATTGTGAAATGTAATATTAATTAATTGTGTATTTGTAATTAAGAAATGCAGCTAACTTAAAATTATTTATGAAAGATTATAAAAATCAAACACTGCTACCAACTCCTGTGTGGAATTTCAGAGAAAATTGCGATAATAATTTAGAACCTTTATTCCTACATTTTTAATGGTAATACTGACAATCCTTTATCAAGTTCACTGTACCTGTTTATTTGCATGGTCCAGTATAAGAAGGTACGATTTTTCTGGAGTTCTTGGTTGCTCAGTTCAGCACCAGTCATCAGAGCTGAAAAACAACAGCAATAGGTACCTGGTATGATAACTGGACCACATATCATTTATATCAACTGACTGTTTTCCTCCAAATATAATAATGCCAGTATTTGATATGTGTATACTAAAACATTCATTATATAGCACCCAAGTTCAAATCACGCCATCAGTTATAAAAATGCATTGTAATAGATAATGAAATTAGCACTGAAAGGGAGACCTATAAAGTAGTTATAATGTGAAGATCATTATTTTTATAAGCATTGATTCAAATTCGAACTTACATGGTTGAACCTTCTGGGGCGATACCAGCTTATGGATCACTTTGTATCAGTCAGGTTGAGCTGCCATCAGCCTTTCTTCTAAACAAGGGTTCCATCTGAACCTGAAAAAAGAGCATTTGAGACAGAATAGCAAGGATGCAGTTAAACAAAAGACTTCAATTAAACAAATAGCCTAAACACAAAATAGTCACAATGGCCAAATAAAAGGTTTCTACACAAAACAACAAGAAATCAAAAAGGGTTTCACTGGGTGAAAACAAATAAACACTACTATACAATGACAAAAGGGAGATTGTTGAAAAAAGAGAGATTATTAAAAAAAAAAGCATGGAGTACCCATGTTCACGTTTTTTAAGTATTGCTTTCAAAACAAGATCATTTTTCAATGAAAACTAAATTAAACTTAAAAACCTAAATTTAAATACAGTACTATAACGTTCATGGATACATAATTAAAAATAAATGATAGAAAAACACAATGTATCCTATACTATCAATGTACAATGCACTATTCTGGTACTATAATGCAGTACCACCATGATAATACGATTGTACTTTTTATTTCTAAGATGTATCCTGGTATCTACAGTATAATGCAACACTATACCACGGTACTATATGGTACTATTTATTTTACCATGGTACGATTTCTGTTGTCCCGGATACAAGTATTACAGCACCATTATAACGGACAAATGTATTAAATTTAATTGCGCTTTGGATAAAACAGTCCCTCAAACAAGTTTCTAGCTGTCGTAAATATTACATTTTTTAATACTCAGAACTGACACCTATTGTAAAAATGTCAATAGTGTATTTTTATTGATAGTACGAAACAGAGTTTACAATCCTCGGATTTCTACAGCTGACATTTGTAATACGAACATATATTATTATTGGCATTTTTAAATTTTTTACTTACTATACGTACAGTACTAGTGACAATTAAAATAATAGTGTAATAAAATTCTTCCCTTCAGATGATTGTATTTCGAAATAAACCAAAAGTCTTCACGATTCAATAATCTCCCGCCGTTGAGAACGCGCAGGATTCTTGGGAGTTACGAGATCTGATTGGATAATTCCGTCACTTCATTCTTGGTAACGATACAGGCTATGACTGGTCAAACCTACGAAGATCTTCCCAAGATTGAACATCGCCTTTTGGCTGGGTGGGAGGGAGAGCTAGTCGGGCTGGGGACCGCACAGTTGAATAATTTATTTTGCTTTAATAAAGTCGGTCCACAATGCCTGGCATTAAAACACACTGATGTAAGTCTGCAGGAATAACTGGGGTGTGGGACAGACAGCTTACAGCAACTCTTAAAGAGGAGAGCAAGGGGAGAATCATTGCGTTTAAAATGCTGGCCTGCTAAAGGAACTCTAATACTGAACCCTGTCTTAATACTGTATTACATTCTGAATATGAATATAGCTCAATTATTAATTGTAGATAATACTTAGAATACCAGATACATATTTAGCATTAAAAAGAGCAGTGCGGTATACTGTAATGATGCTCCAGTCAGTCTGTCCGGACTGCACCTGAACCATCTTAAAAACACGGCGCCCTTAATAAGCTAATTTGTAAAAGTTAGTAAAGAGTTGCGCTAATATAACGAAGCTAAATTTGAACTCCTAGCTGGAGCAACGAGAGAGGGCGAGAGGGCGGGGCAGAGAAGGAGGGGGAGACGCTGCTAGGCAACCGGCTCGTGAACATTCCACTCAGCTGAGCAGAGACCGTTAGGATTTAAAAATGCGAACGTTCCGAGCGGCGTTAGGCGCTTCGTTAAATTAACACACCGTTGCTGGCATTTTAATTTTGAAGATGACCATATTTTAAATACTCAAATAACACTGTATTAAAAAAAATACTTTATTTCAGTTCCAGACCGTTTTCCAACAAATAAAAGGAAGTGTGTATTTATAATAAGTATATTTGTTATGATATTAAGACTAAACAAATGTGCTTCAGTTTAGTGTATAATTTATTTATTTATTAAATGTTGAAGTATTTCTTTTTTTAATATTGTCTTGTTTTCACAAAATAACATCCATACATTATCAGTTCATCTGCTAGAGTAATCAAATCACAAATATTACTCTTCAGTAATTCATACATAGACACGCTGTGGTAACTTCAAGAAGTTAAAATGTAAGGCTGGATTCAAGTTTAACCAAAGAAATAAGTAAATACATTAATAACGACATGAAACAAAAATACGTTTTGGTAGCTCATACGTAGGCCTATCTAAATTGCAACCTTTTTTAGAAATTGATTTATATACTACCTGCCATTTAAATCTAAATTATATTTAAAACTGTTTGAGGGGAAGACTAGCATAGATGATTTCTAAAATCCATTAATATATTAAACTATACACCACATTAGCACTCCGAGAAATATAGAAATGGATCATTTGTAAAGAATTAGCTGTGAGATTTAGATAAATAATCAGAATTATGGATGCATGGATTTCTGATTAAAATACATCCACATGTATTCTTGTTTCATGTCGTAATTTATTTATTAATTTCATTTTAACCCCTTGCTGGTGGCACGGCTTGTCTCTGTATCAATTCACTGATATTTGAGGTTTTGTTTAGTACACAGTAGCAGGTGATCTGATAATCTTATTGATGTTATTTTGTGAAAACAATAACACGTTAATACTGTGCTACAAAAAATGACTCGCCGTGTTGTAACTTGTGCGGGTGATGTCATGGGTTGTCATGGCAGCGCCGATCATCACGGGAGGGGTTATCAGTGGTTGTCGGAGAAACGCTGGAGTTCCGCTGGCTTCCGAGGTATCCAACCCGAATATCTAAATCAATACAGTGACAACAAAGGAATGTGACATATAAACCTAATGACTACATTAATGAAGCAGTAATACACGACAGGGTGTGTGTGTTATCATGAGGTAATATCACCACGCCTTGGGTGCGTTGGGAGGCCAGAAAGTGGTGATATATCTCATGATAACACACAGACCCTGGAGTGTATTATTGCTATTATTAAATGGGTCTAGGAGTGTGGTGTTGTTGGTAAATAAAGAAGACTTTAAACCTTTTTTTAATAATTTTTATTTGTGTCGCCTTCCACTGAGAGAAGTAGTTCCACAGTAACTAAAAATAGTTAGATTAACAATTAAACATTTGACTTTAAACCGTTTTGTATAATATTTTCTTTTTCGGGGCTTCGCTAATAGTTTCTTGTTTAGGCTTTGTAGATATTGAAGTGGATCATTGTTTAACGTGTTTGTCTGGATCTTGTCCAGTAGATGGAGCTGCTGCTGTTGTGATGTTTTGTTTAGCAGAATGCAGTTCACGTACCGTGTTACAAACAGGACGGCGCTGCACAGAGCGGTACAAACTGTGCAATTAAAATCTCCGGTAGTACTACAGACTGGCAGCCGATAATCATCTCTGATTAACCCAACATGAATATAAATACAAACCCAGTCTGTTTCAAAGAGCACTCAGAGTGACGGAGCCGGAGAGTCTGATAGCAGGTTTAATAATATGAATGTGCCTGTGTCTGATCGAGTCTCGCCGTCCTCTGTATAATAAACACATTACACCCCCCCGTACTACACACGGGGTTTCCAGTGTACTGAATTCTGTTCCAATAACTCGGCGCTCTCTTTCTCTCTGTATATATATATGTGTGTAATCCTGTTTTCATGTGTCTTTTTCTCCAAGCAGCTCAAAGAATGGAACTTCTGGTTCGGACTGGTGCGCGGATCTAAAGATTCCCCGCATCGGATGTACCGGTTTGTTATGGAACGTGTTCCGTGAAAGGAGTTTATCCAGTAACAGACTATATACACCACAGTGAAAACAAACATGAAGAGAACATGTTGTTAAGTAGTGGTTTGTTGAACCAATTCCTCGAGTACAATAAAAGACTCATTTGTACACAGTGTTAAAACTGAAAAGCTAAACTAATACCTTACTTGGAGCTCTCACCAGGGACCACTTCCAGTAAAAGATGTATAAACCGGAGTGAACAAAAAGAATACATACTTGCATTCGTAACAATAAACAAACATATTCGTCCCATATAAATCTACACACTTTTTGTGATGCGATAACATGGTATTATATATAAGGAGTGTAGATAATTTCACCCTAAACTTGCATACTGAAAGTAGCATGTCAAAGCAAGAAGGAATATATAAATAGGGTTGCAGCTCCATGGAGGAGGAAAGTCTTTGCCCCGGGTTCACAATGAATTAATGAAGGGTCCTTGAGTAACACACCATATTGAGAATGGCCTGATCAGGAAACAAGCAAAGCATTCAATGCAGTAAGAGGAGAGAATCCCATTAACATGGCCATTCTGACACACCAATATATAAATCTATGTAGAATTAGTCAAGCACCCACCAAAAAAAAAAAAAAAAAAAAAAAAAACCACAATCCAAACAGCCTTTACAAGCAAGATTTTTTTTATTTATCAATACACACTTTTTGGCATTTTCCAGAAAGATACAACTCCAGCTACAAAGACAACCACTGAACACACACCCATTGCAGCTCCCAGAAGGGACCACACATTGAATTGGCCTGCAAAAGAAGAAATAGTTAGTGGAATATAAAGAGTTAGTTATATTTTACTTGAACTGCAATTGTGTTCACATCATGCATATTACCGCTTCTAGGCATAAAGTGAAGGGATCCATCTCTCTTCAGCTCAATTGGGCCAGAAGACACAAATGCCTTTACTGCACCACCATCCATCCCTTCAGCACTGCGACCTACAGGAGGAATTAGGAGGAGTCCATCAAAACAAATGGACAAAAATGAATGCAAAATGCCCCCCCCTCCCCCCCAACAGACAGAGCTCTTACCAAGCCTCTGTTTCCCTGGAATGCACCGTCTGCTACAGAGGCTGTCTGATGGCCGGTTTGAATCACATATCACAACACTGCAGTGGAAGTAAATCTGAAAGACAGCACACCTTGTCAAGTAAAACAAGCATCAATAGATCAGGCAGGACCATCATCCAATGAGGATTACTGAATTGAAAAAAATATATTGCATCATAGTAAGTGTTTCTTGCAAATGTGCAGTTATATGTTTTCATTCCAACTCACTAAAGATTTGAGCACAGTGATTATTTGCTGCTTGCAAAACAATCCAAACCATGCATTGTGGTACAAGATCCCCATACCAACACTCCACTTTACCTGTCCTTTCAGTGCATCCCGGCCGCTTGTGAAGGAAAACATTTTCACTTCAAACCTCTTCAGATGGGAAGGGAACAGCACTCTTGCATTGCTGGAGACTGGGTGAAAGATGGTCAAGTACTCATCTGCAGAGTTCTCACAGCTAGAAAGAGAAAGAAGGTCAGGAGCACATCAGCCACAACCCCAATCCCTAGGTTTTGTAGCAGCAATATCATATTCCAGCATCTTACCTATCCACAACAACATCCCACTTGGGAGAGCTATTCCTGTCAGCAGAATAGGTTGCCCAGCAGTTCTCCAAAAACAATTCAGCCTGTGGATCCCTGCTGTACAGGAGCTCTACCTCAAAATACAAGGGTCTTCGCAAGTACTTCACAACAGGGTAATCCCGAGCTCCATAGAAGTCGTTGTAGGTGGAATCTGCAGAGATGCAAGAGAGAATTTTATAGGTGGAAACACGCTACTAGAGCATCTATATTATTTCAATTGCCAAGTCCTACCCAATGCAAGCTGCATGATGACTGCAAGGTCCCCCACGCCAGGCTGGACTACAGGTGCAGGATTATTCTGGTACAAGAACTGTACTACCTTGGTGTCATTGACCAGATAGTGACAGGCAACTCTCAACCTGGAAAGAGGAGATGGGGTTAGGAGAGTTTCAGCCTCAACCACAAGGATACTCAATTTGATTGCAATCCTTACCGGTAAGATGTGAACAGCACTTCATTCTCATAAGTCAGGAGGTTGTTGTCAAACTGGAAGAGAAATCAAAGACCCAGGTTGCAATGAACTTGTAGATTTAGTTTGGAGCTGCATACCAAGTTGCAGACTAGCTAATATGGTACTCTGGATCATCCCCAGCTGTGTAACCTAGTACCAATTTCACATTTTAAAAAATAAAAATGGTAATGAATATTGCAATTTCATAATTGAACACTTTTTTGGGACCTCATGATTGTTACAGTTAGTATGATACCTCAAGCCTGTCTACAGAAACTGCTAGACTAATATGGTATTGTTTTAATAACCTCTAGGAGGGCAACAGCAGTTATTTTGGATTTGTTGCAAATATATGTTTGAATACACAGCTGGTGACTCTTGAACTGCAATTGGTATCAACTCGTGTATTAGTTTAGTCCCGGCCTCACCAAGGGATCACCCCAGTAAGTATGCTCCTTCCAGTTCACTGCAATTGACCCAAAAGGTCTCTAGGCAGCACATGCAATGCCATAACCAATAGTCATGTCATGTGTCACAACGCCTTTGTCAACTGGACAAGCAGTTCAATACAAAGGTGGCATCCTTCAGATGTCCACAATTCATGCAAGTAATTCAGCGGATAGAAACACAGGTCACCATGGCTCCCCAGATTGATCCAGGGGTGTTGGGGCCACCTTGTCAATATGTTGAACCTCCTCAAAATATGGTTTTAAATGTGTCAATACTAACCCTTCGAGTTGTGCCACAGGAGTTGACATTGAAGTAGAAAAGCGCATTGATAGCATCAGACTGAAGAGGCCGGCAACTTGGATCCCTTAGAGTTAGTTGACTTGGAGACAAGCTGGGGACAGATTCCACTTTCACAGCAAGAGCTGCCATAGTGCCATTGGTGAAGCAATCTGAAAACACAGCATTTGGAGCCAGGTTAAGGAAACAGATTATAGCTTCAATACCAATTCATGCAGCCTTTTGCCAATCTCAAAAGCAGCTATTCTAAAGAATGCTTTGTTCACAGAAGAGTTACCAATCATCTTTGTAGGGAAACTGCAGGACCGGGAGAAGTCAGCCACCACAACCATGGTCCCAATATCTTTCAAGGTCAAGTCAAGCCTGCTTCTGATGCCTGAAGAACTGATCACCTACAGAGACAATACATCAGGTCAGTAATGTGTTGAACCCAAACAGCTAAACACATTTTAAAGTTCCATCACTTACTTCATATGTGGCATCAACTGAATTGTATGGGACAGTCATCCAGAAATTGGTAGAGTTGGCATTATACTTGTACAGGGCAAGCAGACTTCCACCAAGTTCTCTTGAGCCCACAAAAGGAATCCAGTTGCGACCCATGTTGCCATATGTTACCATGGTATAGAATGCAGCACCATCACAGTAGCCAGTTACTGTAGGAGGAACTGCAAGAGGAAGAGCAGTTGTCAGGGCAATGGACTGGATTGGTTAGAAAAAGGTAGTTGTAGACCAAATAGTCAGGCACTTACTGATGTCTTTGAGAATGGCTTCAACTACAGCAGGATGAGTAAAGGGTGTATTCTCTGGCACTATATTCAGCAAGTAGGTCAGGGGCAGAATGTAGGTTCTGGTGTCTGGAGGAGTTACCTGAAAGAGCAAGGGTTTGTAGTATTAAACCCAAAGTCAAACAGCAAGCAACACGTCCACAGGAAGCAAGTGTTTTCAAAGGGCAATTGGATGGTTGAACAGGTGGGATGTTACCTTTTGCTTCACATTGGGGTCCTCAAATGGCACCTGGAGAGTGTAGGTCTTGGATCCATTGGGAAAGACATGCTCCTGGACATTATAACCTTTTAGGTTGGCTTCTGGCACAGTTAACGTCTCTGGTCCAACTATAATTTTGACCAGCTCCACATCAGGCAGGAATGTCCCCAGGGTCACATTGAACACTCTGGCTTTAGGAACAGTGTCTGAAATTAAAACATGCAGTTAAAATGAAGGATATGAAGTGGAGCACTGCAACAAATCCCTTTGATTTACTGCATGTGGACAAGTTCTACATACTGTTTGTGACAACTGGTGGCCGAGGCATGAAAGGAGTGGTTATTGGATGAAGTACTGTGTACTTGGTCTTCTCAGGCCCATCTTGCCAGGTATGCTCCAGCATTGGTTCAATAGAGTAAGAGATCACATAGGTGTTGTCCAATGCATGGCTCTGAAAGCACAGAAGCATCTTAGGAAGAAAGCTTTGAAATGAGAAGGATTTAGAAGATGTTGAACTTCTACATACCTTGTAATATCCACCATCAGCTCCCACAGGAATTTTTACAGTGATTAGCTGGGGACCGACATCCAGTTTATAATCTCTATTATGAATCGTTGCAGGGTCAAGCTTGCGGCCATCAACTCCCATTTGAACATCAAGGGTAGTAATTTGTGGTGTTGGAACAAGAGGAGGCAGAACACGAGGAACATTCCATGTAATCATCTGTTCTGTGAAGGCTGTTCCATCTGACAGAAAAGAACACCATAGACTTGGTATAGAAAATTCATACTGAAACCTAGAACAGTTCTTGAGCACCGTTGCCCTCCATAAGCTTACTCACCAGTAGGACATGTAACTGCAGTGTCCACCATCATGACCATCCATCTTTGCTTATAAAAGGTGGTTGATCTTAGTACAGCCATTGGTACAGTTTGGATCTGTTGGAGGGGAGGGGGAACTTTTACTAAAACAAAAGCAAGACTAAATCTACCTTCATAGTCTGGATATACTGTACTAGACAACAATTAAGCCTAGACTACTTACCACCTGAGGCTGGCTTTCTGTGGAGTTGTATGCAGCTCTAACCAGAATTCGAGTTGGTGTAGTGTTTATGCCATAGCCATTTGTTATGGCCTGAGCAACAGTCATAGTTGTCTTTCTATTTGCTGGGAGATGGAACACAATTTTCCAGATGCTGTTGTCAGCAGCAGTTGCCTAGCAGAAGAAAATCTCATTAGATTAGGGAGTTTGAACACAAAGCATCCCCAGTCTAAAGGATTTGTCATAACAGATGTCATGTTTAATAAACAGGAACTAAAACTGAAAGGTGAAAGTTTAACAATGTATCACTCAAACTGTTCTATGTTCACCGGGCATCTCTAATATAACAGAGTAAATCCTCAAATACAACTGCATACGAAAGAGCCTACGTGAAAGCATGTGGTCTGGATCCGATACAGGCAGAGTTTACAGCCATTCATTTGTAATGGACCTTAATACATCAGTGTACCAAACTTTAGGACAATACCTGAAATTGCACCTATGCAGCAGTCCTCAAAAAGGTAAATCAGGACATATTTATCATGAAGGATTTATAACCCTGCACATATGAAGCCACTACCTCAGTGGTTGAAATACAAGGCTTACACCAACAAGAAAGGGTTAATTTCTCCACAATCAATTTCTATCAAAGCAATCACAGAATACATGCATGCAAAGCCAATGCCTTAAATGTCACACAATTCCAATATGGCCACCCAATTGGGAGACAGGTTAAAGTTAAGGGGCCGTTAGATTTTGCTTCCTCTAGATGAGACAGTAGAGTAGACTTCAATAGGCAAGACCAAGGGCACGTGAATGAAGCAAATGCAAAGTCACATGATTCTACCTCAGGGTATGCTAGGGACCAATCAGGATCATCTTGAACAAAGTTGGGCTCAATAAGTGGCACACCTCTTCTCACAGAAACCTAAAGAGAATTCACATTAGTCATGAGTGAAGCACTTCTGTAGTGACAATTAAATACCCACACAACCCAACAAGTTATACTGAACAGCATTATCACATCCTGACAGCCCTTACCTCCATGTAGTTTCTTTCACAAAGAACCTCCCTCTCTGCCCATGGAGAATAGCGGCATGTCATGCTCTGAACATAGGAGGAAGCTGAAGTCATAGCACTGTTTGAGAAGACACTGATTTGTACTGTCAGCTTGTAGGTCTCATCATTCTGGAAACAAAGGCTAAAGTTAGTCCCAGCATGTCACCATTAGAAACAAGTTTACAAGAAATAAAATGATGACTCACTGTGTTCTGAGCAAAGCAGCTCAGCACAGAAGCAAGGAACTTGGCATTTCCCAAGAAGTCAACGGTTAAGCTATATCCACACTGTGCAGCCAGTCTTGGAGAGAGGGACACAAGCGCCCCCTTATTGTCTATGGAAAGAAATTAAGTTGGCCTTAAACTGTACACGTGATCAAGCAAGGTAGAGATATAACAAAGTGAACACCCCCACCGCCCCGTTCCATCTACTTATTGAAATTGTCATAACTATTCCATCTACTAAATGCAATTTTATAAAAACGATTCATACAAGTAGAATTATACACCCATTTGGAACAGTGGGTTTAGAGTAAATGATGTCTATTTCTGCGCACTTGCAGTCAACAAATCTGACTAAGGTTGTAGCAGCACAGGTCTACTTAGTGAGATCAGCAACATGCTTCTAAAACTAACGCAAGAGCCTTTCATACCCTGCATCCTACAAAAACAAAGCCTGGTTGCTGCCATACAGCGCAGGAGTGCTCTGTACTTAATTCAGGTTATTACATTACGAGTCAACAGGCTTTGTACATCAAAAGCTTTCCATTCAAGAAAATTGATCACTCACCAATCACATTGATGCGAAAATACTTTCCAACAAAAGACTTCTCCAACATCATCATCATAACACTCCCTTGACATTCTGTCCTCACCAAGCCTGCAGAAGACAACGAAACATGAAAACACAAAACCGGCAAATAAACAGGAAGCTGAAAGGACAGCTCTGCTGAAGCGACCGTTATCGTACCTAGAGGGGGGTTCTGCGTCCAAACTTCAGTGACTAACACTGCCAACAGCAATGTTATTCTGCATTGGAAAAAAAGAGACGCAAATGAGAAACACACAATAAAATGAACGTTTCTAAAGAAGAGAAAAGATCAACAATTACCCAAATCTAAGACAACACGGCATCATTAAATCCAAGGCAGCCCCGACCGTGAACTTCTTTCACCGTTATAAAGAAACAATAATAAAAACAAACCCGTCAGTAGCTGAATTTGGGGTTCCTTAGAGAGCAATGGGGTTATAAAGAGGTTCAGGTGCTAATGGGAGCTAATTAGCTGCAATTGATGCACGCACCTCTTTCATATTAGTCCTCTAATTTGCAATCAGTACGTTAATTAAAACTAATAATAATAATAATAATAATAATAATAATAATAATAATAATAATAATAATAATAATAATAATACTTTTTAAATTATATTACAACCCATTTAGAAGAATGTACTTTGAATTGAAGTTTGGCAGAAGTACGTGCGGATCAAACTGGACTGTCACCTACAAGGACTGTCTGATTAAAGGCTCAGCTATGGAGGCGTGTAGTAAACAAACCCCAATGAATAATAAAAAGCAGGCCGCGCAAATGAAGAAACACATTTATATCATGCAGGAATCCAGGCAGATGTGTTGCCTGCGCCAGTTTGAGGGGACGAGAATGACAGCTCGAGTTCTGATGTGAACATCCACAAGTCAATTACACATTTTTACAATTTCACCAGACTGATAGGTAGGCTAAGCAGACATTAAAGTAGACAGTTTATTTGAGGCCACTTGATTTAAGAAACAGTGCAAAGCATCTCTTTAGCATGTCAGATTTGCCATGACAGGGGCAGTCCCGGGGAATAGAATGACCAAGTGGCAAATGGAAAGCACAGCGCTTAACCTGAAATACAACGCGCAGTATTGATTTAGAACAGACTAAACACAAATCGGATGGCATGCTGGAAATTTGAATTGTAATCAATTTATTTAAGATTTCAAGTTCCCATTTCAATTTTTGAGCTTAATTACATTCATTATTTTATGTATAATTCATTCAATTAGTGTGTTCATCATTTTCAATTTGGCATATTATCTTCGAGTGTTGTGCTTTGTCTATTTGACAGCTGTTATTTCAATTCAAATGTTGAACTTTGTCGTTGATGTTTGACGCTCTGTCTTTTGCAGTTCACATTTTTGTTTCATTCCACCTCTCATAGGTTTGAACACAAACGGGTTTATTTGTGAAATTGTCAGATTGTTTCTTGTGTATCCAGCGCTCATCTGAACTAACTGGTTCAGTGGTGTGTTCCCGTGAATAGACAGCACATGTCTGAGGGGGGGTGTTCTGTTCAGCTGTGCATTTCTGTGCGCCCCCCAGCCCGGCCAGCTCTCCCTCCCACCCGATCTGCAATCTTGGGAAGATCTTGGTAGCTTTGACCAATCATAGCCCGTGTCACTACCAAGAATTGACCAGGAGCGAGCCAATCAGATTTCGCAGAGCTACCAAGAATGAAGTGACGGAATTATCCAATCAGATCTCGTAGAACTCCCAAGAATCCTGCGCGTTCTCAACGGCGGGAGATTATTGAATCGTGAAGACTTTTGGTTTATTTCGAAATACAATCATCTGAAGGGAAGAATTTTATTACACTATTATTTTAATTGTCACTAGTACTGTACGTATAGTCACCAAAAATTAAAAAAAATGCCAATAATAATATATGTTCGTATTACAAATGTCAGCTGTAGAAATGCGCGGATAGTAAACTCTATATTTTGTAATATTATCAATAAAAATACACGATTGACATTTTTACAACAGGTGTCAGTTCTGAGTGTTAAAAAATGTAATATTTACAACAGCTAGAAACTTGTTTGAGGGACTGTTTTATCCAAAGCGCAATTATATTTAATATATTTGTCCGTTATAATGATACTGTAATACTTGTATCCGGGACAACAGAAATCGTACCATGGTAAAATAAATAGTACCATATAGTACCGTGGTATAGTGTTGCATTATACTGTAGATACCAGGATACTTCTTAGAAATAAAAAGTACAATCGTATTATCATGGTGGTACTGCATTATAGTACCAGAATAGTGCATTGTACATTGATAGGATAGGATACATTGTGTTTTTCTATCATTTACTTTTAATTATGTATCCATGAACGTTATAGTACTGTATTTAACTTTAGGTTTTTAAGTCTAATTTAGTTTTCATTGAAAAATGATCTTGTTTTGAAAGCAATACTTAAAAAACGTGAACATGGGTACTCCATGCTTTTATTTTTTTTAATTAATCTCTCTTTTTCAACAGTAAGTCCCTTTTGTCATTGTATAGTACAGTGTTTATTTGTTTTCACCCCTTTTTGATTTCTTGTTGTTTTGTGTAGAAACCTTTTATTTGGCCATTGTGACTATTTTGTGTTTAGACTATTTGTTTAATTGAAGTCTTTTGTTTAACTGCAACCTTGCTATTCTGTCACAAATGCTCTTTTTCAGGTTCAGATGGAACCCTTGTTTAGAAGAAAGGCTGATGGCAGCTCAACCTGACTGATACAAAGTGATCCATAAGCTGGTATCGCCCCAGAAGGTTCAACCATGTAAGTTCGAATTTGAATCAATGCTTATAGAAATAATGATCTTCACATTATAACTACTTTATAGGTCTCCCTTTCAGTGCTAATTTCATTATCTATTACAAAAAGCATTTTTATAACTGATGCTGTGATTTGAACTTGAGTGCTATATAATGAATGTTTTAGTATACACATATCAAATACTGGCATTATTATATTTGGAGGAAAACAGTCAGTTGATATAAATGATATGTGGTCCAGTTACCATACCAGGTACCTATTGCTGTTGTTTTTCAGCTCTGATGACTGGTGCTGAACTGAGCAACCAAGAACTCCAGAAAAATCATACCTTCTTATACTGGACCATGCAAATACACAGGTACAGTGAACTTGATAAAGGATTGTCAGTATTACCATTACAAATATAGGAATAAAGCTTCTAAATTATTAGTGCAATTTTCTATGAAATTCCACACAGGAGTTGGTAGCAGTGTTTGATTTTTATAATCTTTCATAAGTAATTATAAGGTAGCTGCATTTCTTAATTACAAATACACAATTAATTAATATTACATTTCGCAATCAAGGGATGATGTAATGCGCAAGGATACTTGTCTTTCATAAGAGCTGAAATAAATTATAGCGCTTTGAGATTATATATGTTACTATCGGATTGTTTAGAAATGTACTTAATTATATTACAACTTTTCTAAAAAACAATGTTATCTTGAGAAAGGAAGCTTGTCAAGCCGAAATAGCTCAGTTGGGAGAGCGTTAGACTGAAGATCTAAAGGTCCCTGGTTCGATCCCGGGTTTCGGCAAACAGCAAGAATTTTTTGGTTTAATATTATTCTGAACTAAAAAACAGAACACATTTTCTTCTTCAGTGTAATTGGAGGAAATAACAACGTATCAGAGTGCCATTTTCTAATGTGATTAAGAAATGCATAAAGCACCGTCCCTGGGTGGGCTTGAACCACCAACCTTTCGGTTAACAGCGGAACGCGCTAACCGATTGCGCCACAGAAACCATCCTGCTCAGCCGAAACTGAGACCACATCTAAGAAGAAAGCAACACTGGGCAGGAAAGTCTGTAATCACAATTACATGTATGCAAACCAATGCAAGCAAACCAAGCCATTTATATTTATTCCCAAATAAGACAAATTCTTTCATTGCTACAAAAAATATAAAAAATCTCTGCTTCTCGGAAGGCATACGATGGAGGGCGCACTGCAGTTTGTCAGCCTGTGGAATATTACAAATTAGGAGACTTTGCTTTAAAATACACATGTAGGGCAGGCGACTCTGTTAAAAAGAATTGTCACACTTTGTAATTATCTCCATAATGCGTTGGGACTAAATACGCAGATATATTAAAACTATTTGGAGAATGCGGGCATCGATCCCGCTACTTCTCGCATGCGAAGCGAGCGCTCTACCATTTGAGCTAATTCCCCTCGAATTATGCCAGTGATTCTCATAGGCTACATCGCAGCTTAATATGAGCAATTCAGATTGTCTTATTGGCAATGTAGTCTGCCATTTGCAAATTCAAAAAATAAATTAATTAACTAAATAGCAGATATTTCGACTAGAGGTATGTTTTCAATTTCTTCAAAAAGTAGTCTCAGCTCGTTGATTCAGTCGCTTTAAAATCCACCTCTGTGTCCCGATGCAGCAGCGCTGTGTGCTGTGGCTCGAGCTTGTTTGACGAGGCAGGCAATGCAAAAATGCCAAAACTTGCTTTTGTATCACACGACTAGCTTAAGGTATGCTTTAACGGCTTGGCTGTCTCAAGTTAGTTTGTATTGTTAATGGAACACCTCGTTGTTGCGCAGTCATTGTATCATATGAAGTAGAGCTTGCCAGTTGGGGCCGACGGTCTGCCAATAAAAGTTAAGTCTATATTTGAAAGGGTCATTTCTAGAGAACATAAGAACATTTTAAATAGGCCTTGACTAATATTTCACTGGTTGCCTACGAGGGCTTGAGAGGCGAAAATTGGGAGTGAGATATTAAGAATGATTTCTCCGGTTGCTTAGAAGGCTTGAGAGGGGCGAGACATTTGAGAGTTTAAGAGTGAGAGGAGTTTGAGAGGGATGGCGAGATTGAGGGCTGGAGTTTGGGAATGGTGCTTAGTAACATTGAGATTAGATACTGATAGCAGGACAAGATAGGGGGACGAAGAGTTTTCCCTTCTCGTCGGGTCAGGCAGCATGCTCTGGCCGCTAGGTGATGTAGAGAGGGAGACACAAGAAGAGCAAAGGATTAGATATAAACACTTTCTGCTGGGTCAGGCAGCATCCTCCGACTGCTGGGTGGGGAACGGAGGAGGAACTGGTGCTGTATACCTGAGAGATAATTCCTGATGGAGGAAGGGGCCAGGTTAAGGGATAGCCTGAGGTCTGTCATAAAGGCAAGGAGGTGCTGAAGGTTATAGGAGGTGAGAGAGATACGAATCTGGGCACAGAATGTGGTGAAGAAAGACCAGGCAGTAGAATAAGAAGAGCAAGTGGAAGGGGCGAAGGCAATGCTCCCTGAAGCTGCAGGCCGACTCGGGGAGGCTAAAGAGTGTGGAGTTTAATGGAACACCAGCTGATTGAAAGGAGGAACTTGCCGCGGGTTGGGGTCTGCTTCTGGGACCGGGCTGTGAAACTTGTGGACCATCACACAACCTCCACCATGTTTAACACTGGGCATGGTTAACTTTTTTTTTTTACTTCAATGTGTAGTATTCTGTAGTAAAATTACTACAGCTGGCCAGTGTCTGGGTGCACGGAATGGTTCACAAGACCTCATGGTTGAAATGGCTTAACACTCCGAGTCTATTCATTGTATTCCCCTTGATGTCCTGGTAACTGTTGCCTTTTTTTTAAGTCGGTAAATCACTGATGCTGTCATGGTAAATTCCCAGGGTGCACTCTGTTTCTTCAGGAGTCCTGCAGAGGAAGTGCTTCACAAGAGCAGTTAAACATAGTACTTCCATGGTCAGGTCATTGAATAGACAGAGCAGCCTTTTCTGAGGGTAGAGATTAAAGAGTGAAGGATTTCTATTGATATAGGGAGCCAGGAGGGAGCAGGAGGGAGGGGGGGCTCTTTAGGATCTCTCTGAGTGTCAGCAAACTGATGGGATGGATAGGAGTGTTGGAGAAGGGACGGAGATGAGGCGGCAGAAATACTGAATTCCAGAGATGTAGGCTTTAACGGTAGTGGGGGCTAAGTGAAGAGAATCCCTTGCATGGGCGATGGAGGCTACAATCCGCTGTTCATTAAATCGGAATGGGATGTATTTTGATTTGAGTGCAGAAAGTTGTAAATGTTTTCCATCCAGTGGTAAATGAAGATTTGGTCGCTGGAGCAGCTGGACCTGAACAAATATATGAAATCGACTGCTGAGTTGTTTCTAAAAAAGAAGGCAGAGAGATGAGATGCCGACCATCCTGTTAGTTAATACGGGATTGATCGGCGGTCTGTTTGGAATGGAAAAGATGAACTTTTAATCAGAGGTTTGGGTTTCACAACTCCAGTCAGTCATTCTCCTAATAGTGGAACTCCTTAATTCATAAATCAAACACATTTCCAGTCTTGTACCATGTATTAAAGCTTGTAGTATCTGAGAGGATGAGCGGACATATGACTAAATTGCGATAGAAAGTTTGGAGTGTGTGAGATTCGCAGCAATAGCAAATCAGCTTAAATTATGTAGAGCTTGTGGTGTTATGCTGCCATCTAGAGGTTGCGATTGGAATTGAAACTATTGGCTTCAGTGAAGCAGGGTAGCATATATTTTGTTAATGCGATTAAAATCCTCGTCTATGTATAAAACATTTGCTTTTTAACAGTTAGTGATAATATAAGTAAGTAAGTAAGTAAGTAAGTAAGTAAGTAAGTAATTAAGTATGGAAGAGGAGCCTGCAATATTTAGATGTCACAATTCGGCGAGTTGAAGCTCTCATGTTGCAAAAGCGCAGCAGCAGGAGCCAGAAGGTTGCAGTCGTGAGGCACAGGCTCGCATTGCCTGTTAAAGCTGCCTGGTCGCCATGGCAACTTACCACTCCCAGTAGTGAGGCGCCGGTGTGAAAGAGTTGCAGAGAAACGGCCTGCAGTGAAAGGAACGAACAAAAAACAAACACAGACAAGGAAGCGGAAATAGTGCTGGGTTAAAGAAAAAAGAGAGGGATAGACAGGAGGGGCAGCCCATAACATACGTGGAGCAGAGCTGGCCATGCCCTAATAATGGACGAGGCGAGCGCTGCATTGTGTGATTGGCTGGAAATACTACAAGAGGCTGAACTGGGATCAGCTTCCACCCGGAAGAGATCGTGGGCGCTACCGGGCAGGACGCCACGGAGGGAAGGAAAGACAGGCTAAAGAAAAGGATAAAGGATAAGAAAAAGCAGCGCAAAGAGCGAGATAGCCCTCTACGTCATCCACCGAATTACACCTAAACGCTAACATTTATTTAAACGAGGAACTACAATTAATCAGAGTTCAGAGATTTAGACAAAGAAGCTACATGCCACTCTTGTGTGCAATTCCATTCTAAAACATAAATAATGTGTTTAATGTAAATGGTGTGGATATCAAACTATCTAAAACATAAATAATGTGTTTAATATAAATGGTGTGGATATCAAACTGCTTGCACACCCTGGTATGTTTTGACGTTGACCAACATGTGGAATCACATGATTGGTAGAGGTCCAGTTATTTAGCTTTTCTGTTTGAATAGTCGCTACACACCCTTAAAAAGTAGACGGAAGAGGAAGAAGAAGGATGAGAATAACAATTTCACCTTAGTTTGACGACTTATACCTCATTGTGTATAAGAGGTATGTACATTTTTTTCACATTTGAGGTAAGAAAGTTTCAGTCTTTTGATACGGATACAGATGGTAATTCTTAGTGATTTAGTTTTGCCGCTGCAACATGGTAAAAACAGCTAAACTCTTTGAGCTGTATGGAGACTCTCGGTAGTTTCAAACAAGTTTTTCTAACTTGTGCGAGGAACTACCGTTCCTCTCAATTGCAACAAAATTACTTATTGGTCATTGTCAAATAGCAATTGCAATTGTAAAATGCGTGCATCGTTTGTAGCTACAACGATATTGAAATAAATAATATTACCTTTTTGGGTTGCCTTCAATCCGTTTCTTTTTTACCCTTGTCATAACATCTTTCATGGAGCAACAGTTGGTATGTGCGTAAACCCAATCGGGCCTTGATACGAGAACCCTAGTGTGTGCTGAAATAAATAATGCGGTTTTCTACATTAACAAATGCAGCTTATCAGAATGCCGAGTGGTCTAAGGCGCCAGATTCAAGGACTCTGTCTTTCCAAAGAATTTTGTGTTCTGGTCTCTGAATGGAGGCGCGGGTTCAAATCCCACTTTTGACAGTTCAATTTTACGTATTTTTAAATAGAATATATTTCTTTATTTTACTAGAAAAGATTGTTTTAAGGAAATCAACAGCTGATACCAAACTGTTGTCAGCACTCAATACCATTTTAATTTCCATTTTAAATCCGAATAAAATAGTGTTCCTAACACAAATTGCATTTTTGTTGTAAACAGACTACTTGTTAACCTCACTGAAAATATTTTGTGTCCAAACATGTTATTTAACTTGATTGTTTTAATATTCCAAATAACATATTACTTGAAAAACATCGTCTACCACTGGATCGTGGTCTCAGGCTGGGATGCGAACCATTGAGAACAGTATAAACAATCTATTACTAGACGCAGCTTACAGGAGAAATGCCCTCGTTTAACATGCTAGGATGATCGACTTCGGCATTCTCCAACTGCTGTTTACATTTTCTAACACGTTATGAGGAAGAAAAATATTTTGTGTCCAAACGTGTTATTTAGTTTGATTGTTTTAATATTCCACATAACATATTACTTTGAAAAACATAATATATTTTTTAATACAGTCCTATTTGAGTATTTAAAATATGGTTATATTCAAATGCCAGCAACGGCGTGTTAATTTAACGAAGCGCCTAACGCCGCTCGGAACGTTCGCATTTTTAAATCCTAACGGTCTCTGCTCAGCTGAGTGGAATGTTCACGAGCCGGTTGCCTAGCAGCGTCTCCCCCTCCTTCTCTGCCCCGCCCTCTCGCCCTCTCTCGTTGCTCCAGCTAGGAGTTCAAATTTAGCTTCGTTATATTAGCGCAACTCTTTACTAACTTTTACAAATTAGCTTATTAGGGGCTTCGTGTTTTTAAGATGGTTCAAGTGCAGTCCGGACAGACTGACTGGAACATCATTACAGTATACCGCACTGCGCTCAGCTTTGTGTGGCGGCTGATACACAAAATAATGAACGACTGTTCATTATTTTGTGGCATACAAACATTTTCAAGATCGCAGTGGTGGTAATGTCACGGGTGTCGAATGTGTTGATTATTATTTTATTCAGTATTATCACTTATGATTTTTGAATTTTAATTGGATTGGTTTTCCTTTTTTTGCATAGTTTGTTTATTTGAATTATTGTTTAATTTTTGAGCGTTAAGATGCATTTTAATGTGTATTTGTTCACTTAACCATACATCATCCACTCTCTGGTCCAGATCTCCTCTTAGGGCTCCTGTCCAGACGCCTGTTTGGACAGCCCTCTCCATAGGGTGCTGCGCTTCAGCTGAAGGCCTCAGGAGAGATCCTGATATCCTGACATAAACCACGAACGCAAAGGTTCTTGTCAGTACCTCTTTTCAAATGTCTTCAATCACCAAGTTCCGCAGTCCTCCCAGAGTGAGTCCACGAAAAAAAATAACAAAACGAAACTGACACTGTCCGTGCACAAAAAAACCCCAACCACTCGCTGTCTAATCTCGTCCTCTTTATTTTCGTTTACTTCCCTCGGCTTCTCTCTCTTTCCTATTCCGGTATCTCCTCGTTCCATGCTCTCAGTCTCTTAGTTCCTCACCCTTTTAATGCCTCAAAGCCCTTTTAATTCCAGGTGTGTACAGGTACCTGCAATTGTTTGGGGCGGGACCTGAGGTCCGTGTGCACCGTGCTTGTGATAAACAAAACAAAAAAATACTTTAATTACGAACTCCGTTTCACCCGTGCACCAAACAAAATAGACAAATAACAATCAACACAGCAAAAAACACAGTGCAAACATTAGATGAGAAAAGCCCCTTTGTGCCAGTGCGCATTCAGAGGAGACGCGCTGAGAGAATCCGTCTTCTGTGTCACTCAGTACTGCCAGCTTTTCCCTATTGGTGATATATTGGTCAGCATAGCTGCTTTCCAAGTAATTGACCAGAGACGATTCCCAGCCAGTACTGTGTTTATGCCCACGTTTCAAATAATGAAATTTATAAAAGCAAATCGCATTGTTTTATGTTTTCTTTACTTTTAAAGCTGAGAATCAAACACACTTCCGACAACTTAATAGCCCTGCTGGCTACGAACACGTATTGAGTCGGCTGTTTCCCATGACCCTGGTGATACCAAGTGTTTTCCTAGTATCAGCGTCGGCATTACCATGTGTTTGGCATGCTTGCTGTACACTCTAGCATTGCATAATAAGTTGGTATTACTCCAGGACTTCGTGGCGCAACGGTAGCGCGTCTGACTCCAGATCAGAAGGTTGTGTGTTCAAATCACGTCGAGGTCAAAGCCGTCTTTTTTTCTATTCCACACTATTTCATTTTTTTTAACGTATTTGAATGTTTCCGGACATTTATTTATACAATTTAGCCTATACAACATATTGATTGTATAGCGATCAAACAGAGATTTATTGTATTGCGATTCATTTTTATGTTTCATCTGATACAGCACAATAAACTAAAGTGAATCCGAAATTACTGTTGACCAGTCTTCATTGACACAGTTAGGTAATAAAGTTATATTAACACTTCCTTGCATGAGATAGAGAACATAGCTATAGAAATACTAGTTTTGAAGAAATTTAAAGTACAGCAAGTAATGATTGGTACCTTTAAGCTTAACAGACCTTTAAGAATTAACAACGACTTTCAATGTACACGTTTTAGAGCTAAGCGTTTGTTGAGGCAGTTCAAGCGCTGCACTTTCAGGCAGCCAGTTCCAGTGTTTGCCTTTTGGACTTACTCTGGAAGGAATACAAAAAAAAAAAAAAAAAACATTTGTTGAGAACCGCATTTGGGAGAAAACAACAGTTTCGAAACGCATTTGTAAAGGCATCGGATTCTATTATGGTGTTGCCGAGCTGTTGAACGTTTCTCATTACAGGTTTACTGGATTGCCAAAAAGAATTCTACCTCGAAACTCTAGTCTTGTCAAGCCGAAATAGCTCAGTTGGGAGAGCGTTAGACTGAAGATCTAAAGGTCCCTGGTTCGATCCCGGGTTTCGGCAAACAACAAGACGATATTTGTTTTGTATTATTTTGAACTACAAAAAAAGAGCACATTTATTCTTCAACGTAATTGGATGAAATAACAGCGTATCATAGTGCCATTTTCTAATGTGATTAAGAAATGCAAAATGCATTGTCCCTGGGTGGGCTTGAACCACCAACCTTTCGGTTAACAGCCGAACGCGCTAACCGATTGCGCCACAGAGACCAACCTGTTAAGCCGCCAAAGCATACGGGGGTGATTAGCAAGGCGAGATGCTGCAGAACGTGATCGAGGGAGCAGAACTCATCAGAACCTGAGATCACATCTAAGATGAAAGCAACACGGGGCAGGAAAGTCTATGTAATCAATTATGGCAGCACAGCATATGTCGTTTTGTTAGATAACACCCTGGGAGACAACAGAGCAGTGTGTGTAAATAGCTACAATGGAAACCATATACTTACGACTTAATTTTGATACAGAACTGTGGTCATGTGTAATCTGTTTTCATTATGATAATAAAGCTAGAGTTCAGTGGATTATATTTGGAATCTTTGGTTCTGTCATTCAGTATATTCTCAAATAAGATGACAAATTAATAGCTCAGTTGGTTACAGTGAAAGAAACGTGCACCAGTCAGCCCAGCTAGCTCAGTCGGTAGAGCATAAGACTCTTAATCTCAGGGTCGTGGGTTCGAGCCCCACGTTGGATGTCCTTTTTAAAAACAAATTGAAGATGTTTCTTCGAGACAACGGAGCAAAGTCTGATTATGTTCACATTGTATACAGTATTGCAACAAAATTACTTATTGGTCATTGTCAAATAGCAATTGCTATTGTAAAATGCGTGCATCGTTTATAGCTATAACGATATTGAAATAAATAATCTTACTTTTTTGGGTTGGCTTCAATCAATTTTTTTTACACTTGTCTTAACATCATTCATGGAGCATCAGTTGGTATGTGCGTAATAAACCCAATCTGGCCTTGATACGAGAACCCTAGTGTGCTGAAATAAATAATGCGGTTTTCTACAATAACTAACGTAGCTTGTGAGAATGCCGAGCGGTCTAAGGCGCCAGACTCAAGGACTCTGTCTTTCCAAAGGATTGTGTATTCTGGTCTCTGAATGGAGGCGTGGGTTCAAATCTCACCTCTGACAGTTTAATTGTACGTATTTTTAAAAAGAATACATTTCTTTACTTTACTATAAAAGATTGTTTTAAGGATATCAACAGCTGATACCAATCTCTTTTCAGCACTCAATACCATTTTAATTTCCATTTTAAATCAGACTAAAATAGTGTTCATAACACAGCTTGCATTTTTGTTGTAAACAGACTACTTGTTAAAGTAACTGAAAAATATTTTGTCTAAACATGTGTTATTTAACTTGATTGTTTTAATATTCCAAATAACATATTACTTGAAAAACATTGTCTACCACTGGATCGTGGTCTCAGGCTGGGATGCGGACCATTGAGAACAGTATAAACGATCTATTACTGCATGTAGCTTACGAGAGAAATGCCCTCGTTTAACATGCTTGGATGATCCCTACCGTATGCTGTGGTGGTTTAACAGGTTGGTCTCTGTGGCGCAATCGGTTAGCGCGTTCGGCTGTTAACCGGAAGGTTGGTGGTTCAAGCCCACCCAGGGACGATGCTTTTTGCATTTCTTAATCACATTAGAAAATGGCATTCTGATAAGTTGTTATTTCTTCCATTTACACTGAAGAAAAAAATATTCTTTGTTTGTTAGTTCAAAATAAAAACAGTTTTGCTGTTTGCCAAAACCCGGGATTGAACCAGGGACCTTTAGATCTTCAGTTTAACGCGGTGCCAACTGCGCTATTTCGACTTGACAAAGCTAGTGTTTCGAGATAGCATTCTTTTTGTCGATCGCCTTTTTGTCAGTCCAGTAAACCTGTGTATTATGAGAAACGTTCAACAGCTCGGCAACACCATAATAGAATCCTGACAAGCTGCGTTTGTTACAGTAGAAAACCGCATTATTTATTTCAGCACAGTCTAGGGTTGTCTATTGTATCAAGGCCCAATTGGGTTTATTACGCACATACCAACTGTTGCTCCATGAAAGATGTAATGATAATTGTAAAAAAAGAGACGGATTGAGCCAACCCAAAAAAGTAAGATTATTTATTTCAATATCGTTATAGGTGTAAATGATGCACTCATTTTACAATAGCAATTGCTATATGACAGTGACCAATAACTAATTTTGTTGCAATCCTGTATACAATGTGAACAGAATCAGACATTGATAAGTTGCCTCGAAGAAACTTCTACAATTTGTGTTTAAAAAGGATGCCCAACGTGGGGCTCGAACCAACTACCCTGAGCTGGAGAGTCTCACGCACTACTGACTGAGCTAGCCAGGCTGACTGATGGCAAATTCTTTCACTCTAACCAACTGAGCTATTAATTTGTCGTCTGAGAATACTGAAAACAAATTCCAAATATAATCCACTGAACGTCACCAGAAACAGCTTTGATGACACAAAGTCGTATGACACGAACCCTAAGAATGTTATTCCAGATTCATTGTCGCTTAGAAACAACTGCAGCCTCCCTGCCTCAATACAAATACCAATACAAAAATCGAATTACATGTATTTAGTCTACAGGAACCAGGGACCGAGGCAGATAGGTAAGTTCCTGCTTCAAGTAATTTTTAAATTAACTCCATTCAGTTCCATTATAAGGTGGTGTTTGAATTAGCTGAGTTAGTGTGTGATTAGTACCAGGTGAGTGGTTAAATTGATTAGAAGTTGATTTGCTATTTGATTGGTTTCCACACAGTTTAGTTGGTTCTTTTGCCACGCAGTTGTTATATATATATATATATATATATATATATATATATATATATATATATATACTACCGGTCAAAAGTTTTAGAACACCTCAATTTTTCCTGTTTTTATTGAAATTTACGCAGTTTAATGTCTCAATGTACTCTGAAATTAAAGCATAGAACAAATAAGCAATTGTAATTAACAAAGAAATCATGGAATCGTTTTGTTTAACAAAATTTAATCTAAATTTTTGACTCATCAAAGTAGCCACCTTTTGCAGATATAACAGCCGAACACACTCGTGGCATTCTTTCTACAATGGAAATCAAATATTGTTCGGAAAGTTCTTCCCAACACTGTTGCAGAAGTTCCCACAAATGTGTTGCACTTGTAGGTTGCTTTGCTTTCACCCTTCTATCCAGTTCATCTCAAACCAGCTCGATGGGGTTTAAGTCTGGAGACTGTGCTGGCCATTCCATGATTTGAGGCCTACCGTCTTGTTCTTTTCTTCTAAGGTAGTTCTGATATAGCCTGGAGGTATGTTTTGGGTCATTATCTTGCTGTAGGATGAACCCCTGACCAACTAGGCGTATACCAGAGGGTATTGCATGGCGCTGCAAAATGCTGTGGTAGCAGTTTTGGTTCAGGGTGCCACTCACTCTGTGCAAGTCGCCGACTCTGGATCCAGCACAAGAGCCCCAGACCATCACGCTTCCTCCTCCATGTTTGACAGTTGGTGTCACACACCGCGGAACCATCCTTTCGCCTACTCGACGGCGTACAAAAACCCTGCGTGATGAACCAAAGATTTCAAATTTTGATTCATCGATCCATAAGACCTTCTTCCAGTCTTCAGTATTATTACTATTTATTTCTTAGCAGACGCCCTTATCCAGGGCGACTTACAATTGTTACAAGATATCACATTATACATTATTTCACATTATACAGATATCACATTATTTTACATACAATTACCCATTTATACAGTTGGGTTTTTACTGGAGCAATCTAGGTAAAGTACCTTGCTCAAGGGTACAACAGCAGTGTCCCCCACTGGGGATTGAACCCACAACCCTCCGGTCAAGAGTCCAGAGCCCTAACCACTACTCCACACTGCTGCCCAGTAGACCACTGGCGGTGCTTCATGGCTCAGGCAAGCCTCTTTTTCTTATTTTGCCATCTTAGCAATGGCTTCCTTCTGCCGCTCGACCTATCAAGCTGTGCTTGAAGCTGTTGTCCTGTGAGCCGCCTATCACGCAAGCTGCTGACTCTCAGAAACTTGTCTTCTGATTCTGTTGTGGCTTTGGGTCTGCCAGACCTCTTCCTGTCAGAGTTTCCTCCAGTTTCCAAGTGCCTTTTGATGGTGTAGGAAACTGTACTCACTGACACCTTGGCTTTCTTTGCAATTTCTCTAAAGGAAAGACCTACAATTTTAAGGGTTATAATGGTCTGTCTGTCTTCCTTTGTTAATTGCCTTTTTCTCGCCATTATGAGAGCAGTATACTACTTCCTGCAGTACAATACTGTCCAAATAATGCTTAAGAGGGTGTAGTAACACAGTCTGTTCCAACACTGCTTTTATACAGACAGAGGGTTTGTAAGTAATCAACAAAAGTTGGGACACCTGTAGGAATTGTTAGCATCAACTTTCAAGGGTTAATTTACTTCCATTGCTGCAGAACAGCTGTAAGTTGTTAACCCATTACTTGTTCCCTGAAAAAGGCCTTTTTGTATAACTCTGAAATGTACATTATTTTTCAGTTTTTGGTAACCTAAACTTTTTTTTTTAATCTCTGGCAGTTCACCGCTTACCTTTGTACCATTTCAGGTTATTCACTGGACTTGAACTGCTTAAATTTCAATAAAAACTGGAAAAATGGGGGTGTTCTAAAACATTTGATATATATATATATATATATATATATATATTAGGCAGCCTATTTCCACGCCAGCAATAAGTGCCAGCAAACAGAAGAGACTCAACAAAAGAGCTGGGAGTCTAGCTGTGGGAGTCTAGCTGTGGGAATGCAGCGAGGGGAGGCCTGCGCTGAGATGCTGTTCGAATAGATCCGAACTAACAGAGCTCTGGAAGAAGCCATCTACTAGTCAGGTCTGTACCCTCCACCGCACCGCTCCCACTGTGCCTATTTGTCTTACCTGTCCTGCTGTGACTGTCTCTCACATCCCTGTTCTGTCCTCTCGTCCTCGTCCTCTGCCCTCTCTCCACCGCTGCTCCTCCAACCCCTCTAACCTCCTCTGCCTCTCCCCCCCTCCCGCACACTCTCTAGTGCACTCTGGAACTGTCACTCTTCTGCTAACAAAGCTGATTTCATCTCTGCCTTTGCCTCCCACCTCTCTCTCTCGATTTCCTTGCTCTCACTGAAAACTGGCTGTCCCCTGATAACACTGTAATTCCTGCTGCCCTGTCCTCTCTCTACGTCCTGTCCCATACTGTCACTGGACAGGGAGGTGGGACTGGTCTTCTCCTCTCACCCTCCTTACTCTTTTCGGTCCCCTCCGACCTCTCCTCACTCTCTTTTAATACCTTTGAATTTCATACTGTCCAACTAACCTCTCCCTGTGAACTCCTGTTAATTGTACTGTACCGTCCCACTGAACCTCTCGCTCACTTTCTAGATGAACTTGACTATCTACTCTCCTCTGTCCTCTCTGTCTACCCCAACTGTCCTGTTAGGTGACTTCAGTATCCATCTCTCCAACCCCAGCCACTCTGCCGGATTCCTCCCTCTCCTTCACTCCTTCGACTTCTGTCTCTCTCCACCCCCCCTACCCACAAAGCTGGCTGTCAACTGGACCTCACCCTCTCTTTTTCTCTGTCTCTCCCCTCTCTCCCTGCTCCTCCTACCCCCACTGTCACCTCTTGTCGTAACCTCCGCTCTCTCTCCCCCTGTGTCCTTGCCTCCACTGCTCTCTCTCACCTCCTTCTCACAACTCTCCGTAGACTCTGCTACCTCCACCCTCTTCTCCCTCCTCCCTCGACTCCCTCTGTCCCCTCAGCTTCCGACCTGCTCGCCCCTCCTCTCCCCAACCCTGGCTCTCCTCTGCGCTCCGCTCAGCAAGAATCACATCTGCTGAAAAGAAATGGAAGAGAACCAACTCCCTGCTGCCATAGACCTTTACCGCACTCTCCTCTCCTCCTTCTCCTCTACCCTCTCCTCTGCTAAATGTACTTATTTCCAATCTGTAATCCAAGCCTCCACTAACAACCCAAGTAAACTATTCTCTACCTTCTCCTCCCTCCTAAACCCTCCCCCCTCCTCCTCCTCCCTCCTCTATCTCCTCTGATGACTTTGCCTCTTTCTTCTCTTCTAAAATCTCAGATATCCGCAAACTCTTTAACACCACTTCCTCCCCCGCACCCCCTCCTACTCCAACCCCTACACCAACTGCATCCCCTACTAACTCACCCTCCTTCTCCAGCTTCTCTCCCCTCTCAGACTCTGACCTCTCCTCCCTGCTCCAGGGTCACAAACCCACCACGTGTGCCCTGGACCCCCTCCTTACTCACCTCTTTCAAGCTGCTGCTCCTGCTCTACTTCCCTTCATCTCCTCCCTTCTCAACACATTATTATTTTATTACTATTATTATTTGTTTATTTAGCAGACTCCTTTACCCAAGGTGACTTACACAGACTATGGTGTGTGAACTATGCATCAGCAGAGTCACTTACAGTTACGTCTCACTCGAAAGACGGAGCACAAGGAGGTTAAGTGACTTATTCAGGTTCACACAATGAGTCAGTGGCTGAGGTGGGAGTTGAACTGGGGACCTCCTTGTTACAAGCCCCTTTCTTTAACCACTGGACCACACAGCATCTTATCTCTCCTTTCTGGTCTCTTTCCCTCTGCCTTCAAACAAGCCTCTATCACTTCCCTCCTCATAAAACCTTCCCTCAACCCCACCTCCCTCCAGAGCTACCGTCCTGTCTGCCTCCTACCCTTCCTCTCCAAAACCCTCTAGCAGACTGTACACCGCCAGCTCTCTACTTTCATGTCCAAACACTCTCTGCTCGACCCTCTCCAATATGGCTTCCACTCTGCTCACTCCACTAAAACCACCCTCCTGTCTGTCACCAACTCACTAAAGTCTGCCCGAGCTGCCTCTCTCTCCTCTGTCCTAATTCTCCTCGACCTCTCTGCTGCCTTTGACACTGTTGATCACTCTATTCTACTATCCTGTCTCGCTAACCTGGGGATCTCTGGCACTGTTCTGGCCTGGTTCTCCTCCTACCTCTCCAACCGCACTTACCAGGTAACCTGATGTGGAGCAACCTCCACACCTCGCCCTCTCTGAACAGGAGTCCCCCAAGGGTCAGTCGGGTCCTCTCCTGTTCTCTCTCTACACCCGCTCCCTGGGTCCCCTCATTGCATCCTATGGTTTCTCATACCATTGCTATGCTGATGATGCTCAGATTTTCCTCTCCTCCCCACCTCTGACTCCACCATCCCCTCCTGTATCTCTTCCTGTCTGTCTGTTATCTCCTCCTGGATGCACCTGCATCACCTCAAACTCAACCTGTCTAAATCTGACCTCCTGTACTTTCCCAACTTTCATTGGCTCATGATCACCGTTCTCATCCAGTTCAAGACTCTTGTACTAGCCTACAGATGCCTTGACCAGACTGCACCCAACTACCTCCAGACCCTCATCTCTCCCTACACCCCCACTCGACCTCTCCGCTCCGCCTGCACTAAAAGACTGGCTCTACCTCCTCTACGATCCCCTGCCTCCAGAGCCCGCTCCTTCTCCACCCTCGCCCTGCAGTGGTGGAATGACCTTCCTACAGATGTCAGGACTGCCCAGTCCCTGACCACATTCCGGTGCCTCCTTAAGACTCACCTATTCAGACAGCACCTGTAGAACTCCTCTGTTTTTCGCCTGGGACACTATCACCCTTCCTTAAATGCACTTTACTTGCTCTTCTGCCCCCTATTTTACTGCATTTAATCCTGTATTTCAGAGTACTGTAATCTGCCAAGTGTTTAATCTGTAGTATTTTGTATTTAATCAGATCCTGATGTAACTATCACTGACACTGTTATCTGCTGTATTATTGAATTGTATTTTGTCACAATTGTACTTGCTTGAACCAAAAGTATTATTACTTGTACTGTGATACTTGAAATGTATTTGCTTACGATTGTAAATCGCCCTGGATAAGGGTGTCTGCTAAATAATAATAATAATAATAATAATAATAATAATAATAATAATAATGGTAATGTTGTCCGTATCCTCCTTTGTAAAAACTTGTGAAAAGTGATCATTTCATATATTTGCTATTTTTGTTTTCTTTGTATATGATTTTGCCATTTGTATCTCTTAGACATTTAACCTCCTCTTTGAATGTTCTCTTGCTGTTATAATATTGGACAAACATTTTGGAATTGGTTTTAGCCCCCTAAGCAATGTTCATTTGTATCTATCTCTCTTGGCCTTTCTAACTTCCTTTTTGAATTGTGTTTGCAGTTCCAATTAGGAGGAGTGGCAAACACTGTTGCAGCAGCAAAGGGTCATTCAAAATGATCTAGACTGCATTCAGAACTGGGCAGACACATGGCAAATGACATTTAATAGAGGTGTAAGGTACTGCACACAGGCAATACATTTCTTCCCCCTTTCTATATTGGTTAATTGGGGGCTCTAGTTGTTTTTTTTCTTTTTTAACATTACTGAGTCCCTTGTCCCTGTGCAACCACAATGTAGAAACATATAGAGAATGTATGGGAATGGTCAATAAACATCACTGCTGTTTCTCTTAAAGCATGTTTATTTATTTATAATACTGGACCATGTCTTAATACTGTATTACATTCTGAATATGAATATAGCTGAATTATTAATTGTTGATAATACTTAGAATACCAGATACATATTTAGCATTAAAAAGAGCAGTGCGGTATACTGTAATGATGCTCCAGTCAGTCTGCCGGGATTGCACCTGAACCATCTTAAAAACACGAAGCCTCTAATAAGCTAATTTGTAAAAGTTAGTAAAGAGTTGCGCTACTATAACGAAGCTAAATTTGAACTCCTAGCTGGAGCAACGAGAGAGGGCGAGAGGGCGGGGCAGAGAAGGAGGGGGAGACGCTGCTAGGCAACCGGCTCGTGAACATTCCACTCAGCTGAGCAGAGACCGTTAGGATTTAAAAATGCGAACGTTCCGAGCGGCGTTAGGCGCTTCGTTAAATTAACACACCGTTGCTGGCATTTTAATTTAGAAGAAAACCATATTTTAAATACTGAAATAGCACAGTAAAAAAACACTTTACTTCACTTCCATACCGTTTTCCAACAAATAAAAAGAAGTGCATATTTATAATAAGTATATTTGTTATGATATTAAGACTAAACAAATGTGCTTCAGTTTGGTGTATAATTTATTTATTTATTAAATGTTGTAGTATTTCTTTTTTAATATTGTATTGTTTTCACAAAATAACATCCATACATTATCAGTTCATCTGCTAGAGTAATCAAATCACAAATATTACTCGTCAGTAATTCATACATAGACATGCTGTTGTAACTTCGATTAGTTAAAATGTAAGGCTGGATTCAAGTTTAACCAAATAAATAAGTAAATACATTAATAACGACATGAAACAAAAATACGTTTTGGTAGCTCATACGTAGGCCTATTTAAATTACAAAATGCGACCTGTTTAAATCTAAATTATATTTGAAACTGTTTAAAAAACACGAAGCTTCTAATAAGCTAATTTGTAAAAGTTAGTAAAGAATTGCGCTAATATAACGAAGCTAAATTTGAACTCCTAGCTGGAGCAACGAGAGAGGACGAGAGGGCGGTGCAGAGAAGGAGGGGGAGACGCTGCTAGGCAACCGGCTCGTGAACATTCCACTCAGCTGAGCAGAGACCGTTAGGATTTAAAAATGCGAACGTTCTGAGCGGCGTTAGGCGCTTCGTTAAATTAACACACCGTTGCTGGCATTTTAATTTTAAATAAAACCATATTTTAAATACTCAAATAGCACTGTATTAAAAAAAAAAAAACACTTTACTTCAGTTCCAGACCTGTTTTAGAAATTGATTTATATACTACCTGCCATTTAAATCTAAATTATATTTAAAACTGTTTGAGGGGCAGACTAGCATACATGATTTCTAAAATCCATTAATGTACACCACATTAGCTCTCCGAGAAACATTGAAATTGATAATTTGTAAAGAATTAGCTGTGGGATTATAATCAGAATTATGGATGCATGGATTTTTGATTAAAATACACCCACATGTATTTTTCTTTCATGTCGTAATTTATTTATTAATTTCATTTTAACCCCTTGCTGGTGCCACGGCTTGTCTCTGTATCAATTCACTGATATTTGAGGTTTTGTTTAGTACACACTAGCAGGTGATCTGATAATCTTATTGATGTTATTTTGTGAAAACAATAACACGTTAATACTGTGCTACAAAAAATGACTCGACGTGTTGTAACTTGTGCGGGTGATGTCATGGGTTGTCATGGCAGCGCCGATCATCACGGGAGTGGTTATCAGTGGTTGTCGGAGAAACGCTGGAGTTCCGCTGGCTTCCGAGGGATCCAACCCGAATATCTAAATCAATACAGTGACAACAAAGGAATGTGACATATAAACCTAATGACTACATTAATGAAGCAGTAATACACGACAGGGTGTGTGTGTTATCATGAGGTAATATCACCACGCCTTGGGTGCGTTGGGAGGCACTAGACGAAGTCGAGTTCTTCAACCGCCCAGGAAGTGGTGATATATCTCATGATAACACACAGACCCTGGAGTGTATTATTGCTATTATTAAATGGGTCTAGGAGTGTGGTGTTGACAAATAAAGACTTTAAACCTTAGTTTAATAATTTTTATTTGTGAAACCATCCACTGAGAGAAGTAGTTCTACAGTAACTAAAAATGGTTATAGTAACAATTAAATATTTGATTTTAAACTTTTGTAGAATATTTTCTTTTTCGGGGCTTCTCTAATACTTTTTTGTTCATTCTTTGTAGATATTGAACTGGATCATTGTTTCAAAGTGTATTGTGGGTTTTGTCCAGTAGATGGAGCTGCTGCTGCGATGTTTTGTTTAGCAGAATGCAGTTCAAGTACCGTGTTACAAACGGGACGGTGCTGCACAGAGTGGTACAAACTGTGCAATTAAAATCTCCGGTAGTACTACAGACGGGCCGCCGATAGTCATCTCTGATTAACCCAACATGAATATAAATACAAACCCAGTGTGACGGCGCTGGAGAGTCTGACAGCAGGTTTAATAATATGAACGTGTCTGAACGAGAGTCTTGCATCAAACTCCGCGTCCTATATATAATATAAACACAAGGGGTTGCCAGCGGGTGTAGTGAATTCAGCTCTAATAACTCAGCTCTCTCTCTATAGATATTTCTAGTCTTCCTGTTTTACCAAACAGCTCAAAGAATGGAACTTCTGGTTCGGAATGGTGCGCAGATCTAAAGATTCCCCGCATCGGGTGTACCGGTTTGTTATGGAACGTGTTTCGTAAAATGAGTTTAACCAGTAACAGACTATATAAATCACAGTGAAAACAAACATGAAGATAACATGTTGCCAAGTAGTGGTTTGTTTAACCAATTCCTCATAAAAGTAAAACTCAGTTTTACACACAGTATTAAAAGCTGAAAAGTTAAACTAATACCTTAGTTGGAGCTCTCACCAGGGACCACTTCCAGTAAAAGACGTATAAACTGCAGTGAACAAAATGAAAACTTGCATTCATAACATAAAAAAACCCAAATAAGTCTACACACTTTCTGTGATGCTAGAACATGATAAGTTTATATATATATATTGATAATTTCACCCTAAACTTTGCATACTGAAGGTAGCATATCAAAAGCAAGAAGCCCATATAAATCTACACACTTGTGATGCTAGAACAAGGTTTATATATATATATATATATATATATAGGAATGTTGATAATTTCACCCTAAACTTGCATACTGAAAGCAGCATGTCAAAGCAAAAATGAACCTAAAGAGGGTTACAACTCAATGGAGAAGGAAAGTCTTTGCCCCGGGTTCACACAGTGAATTAGTGAAGGGTCCTTGAGTAACACTCTGTATTGAGAATGGCCTGATCAGGAAACAAGCAAAGCATTCAATGCAGTAAGAGGAGAGAATCCCATTAACATGGCCATTCTGACACACCAATATATAATCTGTGTAGAATTAGTCAAGCACCCACCAAAAAAAAAAAACAAAACACACACCACACACACCAAACAGTCTTTACAAACAAGATTTTTATTTATCAATACACACTTTTGGGCATTTTCCAAAAATATACAACTCCAGCTACAAAGACAACCACTGAACACACACCCATTGCAGCTCCCAGAAGGGACCACACATTGAATTGGCCTGCAAGAGAAGAAAGAAATAGTTAGTGGAATATAAAGAGATAGTTATATATTTTACTTGAACTGCAATTGTGTTCACATCATGCATATTACCGCTTCTAGGCATAAAGTGAAGGGATCCATCTCTCTTCAGCTCAATTGGGCCAGAAGACACAAACGCCTTTACTGCACCACCATCCATCCCTTCAGCACTGTGACCTACAGGAGGAACTAGGAGGAGTCCATCAAAACAAATGGACAAATGCATGCAAAACGTCCCCCCTCCCCCAAACGTCCCCCCTCCACCAAGCATCAATAGATCAGGCAGGACCATCATCCAATGAGGATTACTGAATTGAAAAACAAATATATTGCATCATAGTAAGTGTTTCTTGCAAATGTGCAGTTATATGTTTTCATTCCAACTCACTAAAGATTTGAGCACAGTGACCATTTGCTGCTTGCAAAGCAATCTATACCATGCATTGTGGTACAAGATCCCCATACCAACACTCCACTTTACCTGTCCTTTCAGTGCATCCCGGCCGCTTGTGAAGGAAAACATTTTCACTTCAAACCTCTTCAGATGGGATGGGAACAGCACTCTTGCATTGCTGGAGACTGGGTGAAAGATGGTCAAGTACTCATCTGCAGAGTTCTCACAGCTAGAAAGAGAAAGTAGGTCAGGAGCACATCAGCCACAACTCCAATTCCTAGGTTTTGTAGCAGCAATATCATATTCCAGCATCTTACCTGTCCACAACAACATCCCACTTTGGAGAGCTATTCCTGTCAGCAGAGTAGGTTGCCCAGCAGTTCTCCAAAAACAATTCAGCCTGTGGATCCCTGCTGTACAGGAGCTCTACCTCAAAATACAAGGGTCTTCGCAAGTACTTCACAACAGGGTAATCCCGAGCTCCATAGAAGTCGTTGTAGGTTGAATCTGCAGAGATGCAAGGGAGAATTCTATAGGTGGAAACACGCTACTAGAGCATCTATATTATTTAAATTGCCAAGTCATACCCAATGCAAGCCGCATGATGACTGCAAGGTCCCCCAAGCCAGGCTGGACTACAGGTGCAGGATAATTCTGGTACAAGAACTGTACTACCTTGGTGTCATTGACCAGATAGTGACAGGCAACTCTCAACCTGGAAAGAGGAGATGGGGGTTAGTAGAGTTTCAGGCTCAACCACAAGGATACTCAATTTGATTGCAATCCTTACCGGTAAGATGTGAACAGCACTTCATTCTCATAAGTCAGGAGGTTGTTGTCAAACTGGAAGAGAAATCACAAAGGCTCAGGTTGCAATTAACTTGTAGATTTAGTATGGAGCTGTATATCAAATTGCAGACTAGCTAATATGGTACTCAGGAACATCCCCAGCTGTGTACTAACTTAGTATCAAATTCACAATTTAAAAATAAAAAGCGTTGGTCATGAATTTTTGGGAGCTCATGTTTGTTCCAGTTAATATGATACCACAAGTCTGTCTACAGAAACTGCTAGACTAATTTCGTATTGTTTTAGTAACCTGTAGGAGGGCAACAGCAGTTATTTTGGATTTGTTGCAAATACACATTAATACAGCTGGAGACTCGAGCTACAATTGGTATTAACTCATGTACTAGTTAGTCCCATCCTACGTACTAACCACAGGATCATCCCCAGTTAGTACACTCCTTCCAGTTCACTGCAATTGACCCAAAAGGTCTATAGACAGCACATGCAATGCCATAACCAAGAGTCATGTCATGTGTCACAGCACCTTTCTCAACTGGACAAGCAGTTCAATACAAAGGTGGCATCCTTCAGATGTCCACAATTCATGTAAGTAATTCAGCCAAAAGAAACACCAGTCACCATGGTTCGCCAGATTGAGCCAGGGGTGTTGTGGCCAACTTGTCTAGGTTGAACCTCCTCAAAATATGGTTTTAAATGTGTCAATACTAACCCTTCTAGTTGTGCCACAGGAGTTGACATTGAAGTAGAAAACTGCATTGATAGCATCAGACTGAAGAGGCCGGCAACTCTGATCCCTTAGAGTTAGTTGACTTGGAGACAAGCTGGGGACAGATTCCACTTTCACAGCAAGAGCTGCCATAGTTCCATTGGTGAAGCAATCTGAAACACAGCATTTCAGGTTAAGGAAACAGATTATTGCTCCAATACCACTTCATGCAACCTTTGGCAAATCTCAAAAGCAGAGATTATAAAGAATGCTTGGTCTGCAGGAGAGTTACCAATCATCTTTGTAGGGAAACTGCAGGATAGAGAGAAGTCAGCCTCCACAACCATGGTCCCAATATCCTTCAAGGTCAAGTCAAGCCTGCTTCTGATGCCAGAAGAACTGATCACCTACAGAGAATACATCAGGTCAGTAATGTGTTGAACACAAAACAGCTAAAACACACATTTTAAAGTTCCATCACTTACTTCATATGTGGCATCAACTGAATTGTATGGCACAGTCATCCAGAAATTGGTAGCATTGGCATTATACTTGTACAGGGCAAGCAGACTTCCACCAAGTTCTCTTGAGCCCACAAAAGGAACCCAGTTGCGACCCATGTTGCCATATGTTACCATGGTATAGAATGCAGCACCATCACAGTAGCCAGTTACTGTAGGTAGAACTGCAAGAGGAAGAGCAGTTGTCATGGCAATGGACTGGATTGGTTAGAAAAGGGAAGTTGTAGACCACAAATAGGCACTTACTGATGTCTTTGAGAATGGCTTCTACTACAGCAGGATGAGTAAAGGGTGTATTCTCTGGCACTATATTCAGCAAGTAGGTCAGGGGCAGAATGTAGGTTCTGGTGTCTGGAGGAGTTACTTGAAAGAAAAGCCAAGGGTTTGTAGGATTAAACCCAAAGTCAGACCGCAAGCAAGTGTTTTCAAAAGGGCAATAGGATGGTTGAACAGGTGGGATGTTACCTTTTGCTTCACATTGGGGTCCTCAAATGGCACCTGGAGAGTGTAGGTCTTGGATCCATTAGGAAAGACATGCTCCTGGACATTATAACCTTTTAGGTTGGCTTCTGGCACAGTTAACGTCTCTGGTCCAACTATAATTTTGACCAGCTCCACATCAGGCAGGAATGTCCCCAGGGTCACATTGAACACTCTGGCTTTAGGAACAGTGTCTGAAATTAAAGCATGCAGTTAAAATGAAGGATATGAAGTGGAGCACTGCAACAAATACCTTTGATTTACTGCATGTGGACAAGTTCTACATACTGTTTGTGACAACTGGTGGCCGAGGCATGAAAGGAGTGGTTATTGGATAAAGTACTGTGTACTTGGTCTTCCGAGGTCCATCTTGCCAGATATGCTCCAGCATTGGTTCAATAGAGTAAGAGATCACATAGGTGTTGTCCAATACATGGCTCTGAAAGCACAGAAGCATCTTAGGAGGAAAGCTTAAAATGAGAAGGATTTAGATGTTGAACTTCTACAGACCTTGTAATATCCACCATCAGCTCCCACAGGAATTTTTACAGTGATTAGATTGGGACCAACATCCAGTTTATATTCTCTTATGAATCGTTGCAGGGTCAAGCTTGCGGCCATCAACTCCCATTTGAACATCAAGGGTGGTAATTTGTGGTGTCGGAACAAGAGGAGGTAGAACACGGGGAACATTCCATGTAATCATCTGTTCTGTGAAGGCTGTTCCATCTGACAGAAAGGAACACCAGACTTGGTAAAGAATTCATACCTTAATCTAGAACAGTTCTTGAGCACCGTTGCCCTCCATAAGCTTACTCACCAGTAGGACATGTAACTGCAGTGTCCACCATCATGACCATCCATCTTTGCTTGTAAAATGTGGTTGATCTTAGCACAGCCATTGGTACAGTTTGGATCTGTTGGAGAGGAGGGGGAACTTTTACTAAAGCAAAAGCAAGACTAAATCTACCTTCATAGTCTGTATATAATCTACTAGAGAACAATGAAGCCTAGACTACTTACCCCCTGAGGCTGGCTTTCTGTGGAGTTGTATGCAGCTCTAACCAGAATTCGAGTTGGTGTAGTGTTTATGCCATAGCCATTTGTCATGGCCTGAGCAACAGTCATGGTTGTCTTTCTATTTGCTGGGAGATGGAACACAATTTTCCAGATGCTGTTGTCAGCAGCAGTTGCCTAGCAAAGAGAAATCCTCATTAGAATAGGGAGTTTGAACACAAAGCATCCCCAGTCTAAAGGATTTGTCATACCAGATGTCTTGTTTAATAAACAGGAACTAAAACTGAAAAAGGTGAAAGTTTAAGAACGTATCACTGAAACAGTTCTAGGTTCACCGGGCATCTCTAATGGAACAGAGTAAATCCTCAAATGCAACTGCGTATGAAAGAGCCTACGTGAAAGCAAGTCGACTGTATCCGTTACAGGCATTCATTTGTACTGGACCTTAATATATCAGTGTACCAAACTTTAGGACAATACCTGAAATTGCACCTATGTAGCAGACATCAAAAAGTAAATCAGGACACATTTAGCATGAAGGGTTTATAACCCTGCACATATGAAGCCACTATCTCAGTGGTTGAAATACAAGGCTTACACACTGACAAGAAAGGGTTAACTTCTCCACAATCATATTTCAGCAAAGCAATCACAGAATACATGCATGCAAAGCCAATGCCTTAAATGTCACACAATTCCAATATGGCCACCCTCTTGGGAGACACGTTAAAGTTAGGGGGGCCATTAGATTTTTGCTTCCTCTAGATGAGACAGTAGAGTAGACCTCAATAGGCAAGACCAAGGGGACTATCATCCAGAGTGATCATGGGCCTCTTGGCTGCATCTCTGATCAGTCTTCTCCTTGTATGAGCTGAAAGTTTAGAGGGACGGCCAGGTCTTGGTAGATTTGCAGTGGTCTGATACTCCTTCCATTTCAATATTATCGCTTGCACAGTGCTCCTTGGGATGTTTAAAGCTTGTATTTTTCTATCCAAATCCGGCTTTAAACTTCTCCACAACAGTATCTCGGACCTGCCTGGTGTGTTCCTTGTTCTTCATGATGCTCTCTGCGCTTTAAACGGACCTCTGAGACTATCACAGTGCAGGTGCATTTATACGGAGACTTGATTACACACAGGTGGATTCTATTTATCATCATTAGTCATTTAGGTCAACATTGGATCATTCAGAGATCCTCACTGAACTTCTGGAGAGAGTTTGCTGCACTGAAAGTAAAGGGGCTGAATAATTTTGCACGCCCAATTTTTCAGTTTTTTATTTGTTAAAAAAGTTTGAAATATCCAATAAATTTCGTTCCACTTCATGATTGTGTCCCACTTGTTGTTGATTCTTCACAAAAAATTACAGTTTCATATCTTTATGTTTGAAGCCTGAAATGTGGCAAAAGGTCGCAAAGTTCAAGGGGGCCGAATACTTTCGCAAGGCACTGTATTTCGGCTTGACAAGGCAAGTGTTTCGAGGTAGCATTCTTTTTGGCAATCCAGTAAACCTGTAATGAGAAACGTTCAACAGCTCGGCAACACCATAATAGAATCCGATGCCTTTACAAATGTGTTTCGAAACTGTTAAGTTTTCTCCCAAATGCGGTTCTCAACAAATGTTTTTTTTTTTTTTTGTATTCCTTCCAGAGTAAGTCCAAAAGGCAAACACTGGAACTGGCTGCCTGAAAGTGCAGCGCTTGAACTGCCTCAACAAACGCTTAGCTCTAAAACGTGTACATTGAAAGTCTATTAACATCTTTAACACAATCATCTGTATTCCAATCCACAGGGTGATCAATAAAGTGACTGCTGGCTTTGTTTAAATATTAACAAGATGTTTTCAGGATTCACGCGTATTCTGAGCAAGCACGATAGAATATGGTAGTGAAAGGACAAGCAAATAACAGGTTTATTGGCTCTGGTCTTGTATCATCACCCTGACTACTGTCCGTAAGAAAGTGGCATTAATAAAAACGTCATTATGCAAAGTTCCCAATGCGCAAATACGCAGCATATTTAAACTTCTTCACAATCTTAAACCTTCCCAAATGAATTTAAAATACTTACTGACAGGTACGGCCCTTTCCCAATGTAACACTCTGCTTTGTTTGAACACCAACGATGGGTGGGATATTATGTAGTAAACCACAATACTATTGTTCCCACTGTTCACGAGATGAGGCGTTGCCGTGGTAACCATGGTCTGTGAGGCGCCGGTGTGAAAGAGTTGCAGGGCAGCGGTGACGTCGGAACAGTCTTTCTGATGAAAACGCAGAGCAAGCTGAGAATGACGCTGCGCTTTGAACGGCGCTGTAGCTGCGCTGGAGACTGGATGGAGCAGAAAAGACTAACGATGGAGCTCCTGCAGAAAAATACAAAAGCTGAATGATGAAAAGAATAGAAACAAACACAGACGAAGGGCGGAAGCAGTGCTGGGTGTATAAATAGAAAAGAAGGAGAGATTGACATGCAAGCTACCTAACGGGATTGCCCATACCGCTCTGGTCACGCCCTTTTTACCTGATCAAACACAGCAGCGCAAGATAATGGCAGAGAGACTGGAACTTGATTGAAACTGAACTGCCCCCCCAGGAAGCAATTTGTTTGTCGCTATATAATCAATATGTTGTGTGGGCTAAATTGTAGAAATAAATGTCCGGATTTCAAATTCAAACACGCTAAAAAATGATATAGAGTGGAAAAGATATAAAGACGGTTTTGACCTGGACGTGATTTGAACACGCAACCTTCTGATCTGGAGTCAGACGCGCTACCGTTGCGCCACGAAGTCCTGGTGTACTGTTTGCTTGTGATGCAATGTTAGAGTGCACAGCGTGACATGAACGCATGCGATAATGTGTTAATTTACCAACAGAAACATAAATAAAAGTGTATGTATTTATTTGTGAATAAACTATCTTGCTTATACGATGGGACCAGAGACCTTACATCGGCAATCTAATGATAGGCCAACCCCTGAGAGACTTTGTCTTGACCAGGGACTAATATAATCTAAAAACAAACTGCGATGGGAATGTGAATAGAGTTAAATACATTTGTACCATTCTGTAAATTATATATATATATATATATATATATATATATATATATATATATATATATACCTCAAGTAACTGTAGGTTTTTTTAAATACTTTTTTATTTTATAATCATAATGAAAACACATTACACATGACCACAGTTCTGTAACAAAATGACAAAAACAAAGACGTTCCCATACCGGGAGTCGAACCCGGGCCGCCTGGGTGAAAACCAGGAATCCTAACCGCTAGACCATATGGGAAGGTGATTATCAAACTCATTTACATGCAACAGTAGCTACACTCTAAAACCATGTGTAAGTTTGGAACATTCATAAACACTTATCTGTAACACTTTTTAAACGCGTCAAGGCGTTTACTTTATAAACATGTTTAGAATATAAACGCGTTAAGGTGTTTAAGTAATAAACACGTGAACATGTTTATTCGCTCTAACACTTTTTAAACACCTGAACACGTTTACAAATCTACAGGTGTTTAAGATCTAAACACGTAAATGCTTTCTTATTTTTTACAATACAAAAAGACACAAATTAAACAACTTACTTTTATTTATTGCATATTTCAAAGTTAAGCCAAAAACTTTTTTAAACAAAAAATCTATTGCAATAGTAACAAGTATTTGAATTGTAATAAATATTTACAATTTGAAGAATAAAATCTGTTACACTTATATACATATTGTAGCGTGCATGGTGGAAGGCAGCAATAGGGCTGGTAGGTGACGTAATCACACACAGAGACATGAGCCCGATATACGCTCCTTGCAAAGGAGCCGGCTCTTTTGTACAGCGGTATCGGCGATATGCTTTAGTGCGAGAGGTCCCGGGTTCGCGCCTGCCCTCTGGCTGTGTGTGGATTGCCTCGCCCTGTGTGATGCGCCTGCCTGCGGGAACCGAGATCGCTACAATATATATGATTGTATTTAAAACATCAAATAGAATACTGTATATGTCCACTCCCTCAAATAAATTATTTAAATAGACAATAAAAACATACTACCTTATCATGAAATTCAGTTTTAACAAATAATTATTTAATTTGTTTACAGATATTTACAATTATGTAAGAATGTTATTGTTGTAATTCACTAATTTAATCGTTGAACCCTTTTGCAAAAAATCTGTATTCATGGGATTTGCATCCAGTAAATGGGTCTCCCAATATATATTGCTGCAGGAATCCAAGCACCTGCGAATAAACTTTGGGGTACTGCAGGTGGAAGGCATAGTACATTCCCAGGAGAACAAGCACAGCATCTAATACAGTTTTTGCTTGGCAAAATATCGCAACAGTATCTCCTACTATTACAGCTTCCTGGAGGGTGTTCTTTGCAACACAAAGAACAAGATGTGGTGGTTCTTCTTGTGTGGTTTTCAAGTACTTGTCAAGTTCACTTGTAGGTATATCCTGAAAAATATAACATAATGAAATGATGACAAAATAATATAAATATATAAAATATAACATTTTTATTGTACTTTGCTAGATACATTTAATTTAATTTTAAATTTACTGTGTCAATAGTTAGCATTATATAAGTCAATATAATTATGCTTGAATGACAATAAGAGGACATCTTGTTTGAAGCCGAGTCAATGGGTGCCCCCCCACTCCCAAACATTTTGATTAATGTTATTTAGTATAATTACCTCATATACAGTGATGACCGAAACTGACTTTTTCCCCTTTCCTTCATCAAATTTAGTTTTTTCTTCAATGAGCTGAATTACAGGTAGCATTCTGAGATCTCCCTGAAAAGAAAAATGGGGTGGGGGTAATGACCTTTGTATAAGTAATTGCTTTGTACAGTGGCGGGGTGTGAAGGGGGAGAGGGAGGAGGGTTGTTGTTCTTTTTGTTTGTTACCTTCGTGCATTTCCAGCTGGCAAAGCCACAAGTCATTCACAAGAATACAATGTGTTTTGTGATCGTTTATTTCCTCACCTCTTTCTTGGATCCAATCAGTAACTCAGAGACCGTCCTAACCTGTTCAGCCCTTTTGCACAATGTTTCAAATCATGTACTTCCAAGGACCATTGCAAATTCACCCATTACCTAATAGAAAAACACATGCACAAGTATGAAGTTGGAAAAAAATAAATAAATAAAAAATACCTCCAAAGCAGGAATGTTGAACTAGAATTTATAAACTCAGGACCTATGCTGTCAGATAACAGTTTTAGAAAACGGTTGACATTACATTAAAAATAAATAAAAATAAAAATGAATAAAAAATAAAGTAAAATAAATGTCACAAAATGAGTTTCTGTATATCATCATCATAATAACTGTACCTGAATTGGATTAAAGCAAATCGCAACCTTTAAACCAACATTCACAACCACAATTTGAATTTTATTTTACTGATCAGTAATATTGACTGTTTGATGAAACTGTAGAAGGAAAATAATAATGCAGTTAACTGTATGCAGGTGAATTGTAGTATGCCCTCTATAACTTTACAATAACATGAGTAAATAAACAAATACTTACAAATTTTCCCCATTCAAAACAAGGGTAAACTTCAACAACTGGTTTAATTCTTCCAGCTGGAAGAGTGGTCAGCCACAATCGACGATTGCCAAAGGTTTCTTTAAGAAGAATGTCTATGTGATTGTCATCAGGCTTATTTTTGTCAAATTCTTTTCTTAATTCTTCGACATGGCGGTCGTATTCTTCATCGGGCCGTTCTTCAGGCCTCTGTATGGTAGGTACCTGGGCTTTCTTTGCCATAATTGGTGCTGAATTGGAGTCAATGGGCAGGCTTTTCCTTTTTAAAGACCACCTCATGTGCCTCATCTTCTGACTGAGGCACTTAAAAAATAAGGACTACAAAACAACAAGAGGTGAAAACAATAATTGTGAATAAATACATCAAGTTTCAAAAAGAAATGGCAAGCTTCAATTCCCAATGTATTGTTTTGCATACTTGAATTCCATCTTACCCACGGTTCATTCCCTTCATGCTTAATGCATGGGTATTTGCTGTACAGCTTTTTTCAAATGGCCTTGTATTCAGAACTGTCACTTAGGCTGGGATAATTAGCCAGGTCATAATTAGATACTTCATCAACCATTTCATGCCATATCCCTCTTGAATTGCCAGCCAGAAGACTTCTATGCACCAGGTCAGAAAATAGAGGCAAAGGGGTTCTATCATCCACTGTTGAACATCCTGTAGAGTATAATAACAAATAATAATACAAAACAAAAAGAAATAAGTCTGAGGCTGATATTCATTGATAAAGAGTGCAATCTTAATAATGTGCAACAAAATTAAACTGATGAGCAACAAGAAAAAAATAAACATAAACAGGTACTTACTCCGATTTGCAAAAGATTCCATGTACGCTGCGGAGTCAAGGGATAGGATTTCATTTATTTTTTCGGAATCAGACTTCTGCTCAATTGATGTTATGCTCACTTGTTCTTCTGTGGGTATCTGTGGGAACCAGCTCTCTCCTTCCATCAGTATTATTAAAGTTTCTGATTGCATCTCCAATAAGATTTCGTCATCCTCAATCTCAGTTCCGTCAGTTTCCAGGACCAGTATATGCCCCTTTTTTGGAAGGCCAAGTTTTTGTGAATCTGAAAAGGTTATCAATAATTGATCATTTAGATTTATACATAACAAAATAAGAAATGGCAAGAACAACAGACAGCCATTCAACCTATTTGACTTTTTCATTCTATTTTGAAACTTTTCAGCTGTTGTTAGATCCGTGCTCCATTTTGTGCCACCAGCCAATTCAACTACAGAATAATGAATCATCCCAACACTGCCTTAAAATTTCTATAAGAGACTGTAAAATATAAGTGGAATGTAGTTAATTACACCACCCGTCCACCCATTGCAACCATACAGAAAGATTATAAAAGATTATTTGGAATTATAGAAAGTTATATCAGTAACATTTTATCTACTCACCTTTTTCAAGAACTTCTTTGAAGGATGTTCCGCTGACCATTTTTTTTTGTTTAGGCTGCCGATCCCACACTTTGAAGACACCCACGGTGGGCTTTGAGGTATAAAAAGAGTGAGGAACTAAGAGACTGGGAGCATGGAACTAGGAGATACCGGAATAGGAAAGAGGGAGAAGCCGAGGGAAGTAAACGAAAATAAAGAGGACGAGATTAGACAGCGAGTGGTTGGGTTTTTTTTGTGCACGGACAGTGTCAGTTTTGTTTTGTTATTTTTTTTCGTGGACTCACTCTGGGAGGACTGCAGAACTTGGTGATTGAAGACATTTGAAAAGAGGTACTGACAAGAACCTTTGCATTCGTGGTTTATGTCAGGATATCAGGATCTCTCCTGAGGCCTTCAGCTGAAGTGCAGCACCCTATGGAGAGGGCTGCCCAAACAGGCATCTGGACAGGAGCCCTAGGAGGAGGTCTGGACCAGAGAGTGGATGACGTATGGTTAAGTGAACAAATACACATTAAAATGCATCTAACGCTCAAAAATAAAACAATTATTCAAATAAACAAACTGTGCAAAAAAAGGAAAACCAATCCAATTAAAATTCTAAAATCTTAAGTGATAATACTGAATAAAATAATAATCAACACATTCAACACCTGTGACATTACCACCACTGCGATCTTGAAAATGTTTGTATGCCACAGAACTTAAGATCTGAAACTGAATGTTTGGCATCTACAAAATGTCTAGCTAGTGGTGGATGAATATATTTTCTCCTAATTGAACTTTTATGTTCGCTCATTAATGCGCAATTGTAACAGTCTAGTAGTTTTACCATCATATTGCAAATGGCTAGGACAAGAAATCACATAAATGACATGAGTTGAAGCACAATCAGGAGCAGAGAAGACTAACGATGGAGCTCCTGCAGAAAAATACAAAAGCTGAATGATGAAAAGAATCACCTGAGCAGGTAGGAAAATAGCTGATAGATGGCCTGCAGTGAAAGGAGCGAACAACAAAAAACAAACACAGACGAAGGGCGGAAGCAGTGCTGGGTGTATAAATAGAAAAGAAGGAGAGATTGACATGCAAGCTACCTAACGGGATTGCCCATACCGCTCTGGTCACGCCCTTTTTACCTGACCAAACACAGCAGCGCAAGATAATGGCAGAGAGACTGGAACTTGATTGAAACTGAACTGCCCCCCCCAGGAAGTAATTTGTTTGTCGCTATATAATCAATAAATTGTATAAATAAATGTCCGGAGACATTCAAATCCAAGCACGTTAAAAAAACGAAATAGAGTGGAATAGATATAAAGAAAGCTTTGACCTCGACGTGATTTGAACACGCAACCTTCTGATCTGGAGTCAGACGCGCTACCGTTGCGCCACGAAGTCCTGGTGTACTGTTTGCTTGTGATGCAATGTTAGAGTGCACAGCGTGACATGAACGCATGCGATAATGTGTTAATTTACCAACAGAAACATAAATAAAAGTGTATGTATTTATTTGTGAATAAACTATCTTGCTTATACGATGGGATCAGAGATCTTATATCCGCAATCTAATGATCGTCCCACCCCAGAGAGACTTTGTCTTGACCAGGGACTAATATAATCTAAAAACAAACTGCGATGGCTGCGATACATTTGCACCATTCTGTATATATATATATATATATATATATATATATATATATATATATATATATATATATATTCAAGTAACTGTAGCTTTATTATCATATTGAAGACACATTACACATGACCACAGTTCTGTAACAAAATGACAATAACAAGAACGTTCCCATACCGGGAGTCGAACCCGGGCCGCCTGGGTGAAAACCAGGAATCCTAACCGCTAGACCATATGGGAAGCTGAGGAGCAAAATCATGGACATGCAACAGTAGCTAGTATACAGTACAATGATTGGTAAAAACACAAGAACCGATATTTCATTATAAACACGTTACAAATGAAAGCAAACTTCAAGCCATTTATTTTTATTCTCAATTAACACAAACTCTTTAATTGCTAATAAATAAATAAATAAATAAATAAATAATCTCCCTTTGTGATTCTCGGAAGACATACGATGGACGGCGCACTGCAGTTTTTCAGTCTGGGGAATATTACAAATTAGGAGACTGTGCTTTAAAATACACATGTAGGGCGGGCGTCTCTGTTACAAAGAATTGTCACACTTTGTATTTATCACCATAATGCGTTGGAACTAAATACGCAGATACGTTAAAACTTTTTGGAGAATGCGGGCATCGATCCCGCTACTTCTCGCATGCTAAGCGAGCGCTCTACCATTTGAGCTAATTCCCCTTTAATGGTGCCAGCGATTCTCATAGGCTACATCGCAGCTTGATACGAGCAATTCCCATTGTCCTACAGATTTTTTTATTGGCAATGTAGTCTGCCATTTGCACATTCAAAAAATAAATTAAACAATTGGAAATATTTCGACTACAGGTATGTTTTCAATTTCTTCAAAAAGAAGTCTCAGCTCGTTGATTCAGTTGGTTTAAAATCCACCTCTGTGTTCCGCTGCAGCAGCGCTGTGTGCTGTGGCTCGAGCTTGTTTGACGAGGCAGGCAATGCAAAAATGCCAAAACTTGCTTTTGTATCACATGACACACTTAAGGTATGCTTTAACGACTTGGTTGTCTCAAGTTAGTTTGTATTGTTAATGTAACACCTCGTTGTTGCCCAGTCATTGTATCATATGAAGTAGAGCTTGCCAGTTGGGGGTGACGGTCTGCCAATAAAAGTTAAGACTATATTTGAAAGGATCATTTCTAGAGTGAAACATGTTTTGAAGGGATTGGTCTCGGTATCCACCAGGAGGAGTGGGAGTGTTTTCTTCTCAGCACCGAACTGACAATGAGTGTTGTTTTCAGGCACCTGCTCGCTGCTAGTGATGACACTCCAATCTTCAGTCGGGGGTTGTTGAAGGAAGGGGACACATTTTGAGTGCGTATCTCATACTGGTAGAAACGCAGAAAAAAGAAACCATCAAGCCTACAATTGTACAGTTATTCAAATCAATAAGCAAATTTCAAATTGATCAATGCTAATGTTAAAACAATTTAACAACATTTTAAATAGGCATTGACTAATATAACAATATAGTAATGTGATTTGCACTACGCAGGACTAGATGAGCTTAAATAAAGACATTACATCTGAAAATAACTTGTGCTTACCCCCACTTACAAGGAAAGGGTCAAACTTTGTATTCGTCCTCATAACGTGTTAGAAAATGTAAACAGCAGTTGGAGAATGCCGAAGTCGATCATCCTAGCATGTTAAACGAGGGCATTTCTCCTGTAAGCTACGTCTAGTAATAGATCGTTTATACTGTTCTCAATGGTTCACATCCCAGCCTGAGACCACGATCCAGTGGTAGACGGAGATGTTTTTCAAGTAATATGTTATTTGGAATATTAAAACAATCAACTTAAATAACACGTTTTTGTACACAAAATATCTTTAAGTGACGTTAACAAGTAGTCTGTTTACAACAAAAATGCAATCTGTGTTAGGAACACTATTTTAATCGGATTTAAAATTGAAATTAAAATGGTATTGAGTGCTGACAAGAGTTTGGTATCAGCTGTTGATTTCCTTGAAACAATCTTTTATAGTAAAATGAACACATTTATTCCTTTTAAAAATAAGTAAAATCAAACTGTCAGAGTGGGATTTCAACCCACGCCTCTATTCAGAGACCAGCACACACAATTCTTTAGAAACACAGAGTCCTTGAGTCTGGCGCGTTAGACCACTCGGCCATCCTGACAAACTGCGTTTACTATTGTCGAAAACCACATTATTTATTTCAGTACAGACTAGGGTTGTCTATTGTATCAAGGGCCGATTGGGTTTATTACGCACATACCAACTGTTCCTCCATGAATGATATAATGACAATTGTAATAAAGAAACGGATTGGATGAGTGTGTGTGTGTGTGTGTGTGTGTGTGTGTGTGTGTGCGTGTGTGTGTGCGTGTGTGTGTGAGAGAGAGAGAGTGTCCCGAGACTGAGGCAACACATCCAGGAGGAGAGACTGCTCCTTACGATAGAGGTGACAGCACTGAGTGTGTGTGTGTGTGTGTGTGTGTGTGTGTGTGTGAGAGAGAGAGAGCATCCCGAGACTGAGGCAACACATCCTCAGTGCTGTCACCTCTATCGTAGGGAGCAGTCTCTCCTCCTGGATGTGTTGCCTCAGTCTCAGGACGCTCTCTCACACACACACACACACACACACACACACACACACCCTCAGTGCTGTCACCTCTATCGTAGGGAGCAGTCTCTCCTCCTGGATGTGTTGCCTCAGTCTCAGGACGCTCTCTCACACACACACACACACACACACACACACACACACACACACACACACACACACACACACACCCTCAGTGCTGTCAGCTCTATCGTAGGGAGCAGTCTCTCCTCCTGGATGTGTTGCCTCAGTCTCAGGACGCTCTCTCACACACGCACACACACCCTCAGTGCTGTCACCTCTATCGTAGGGAGCAGTCTCTCCTCCTGGATGTGTTGCCTCAGTCTCAGGACGCTCTCTCACACACACACACACACACACACACACACACACACACACACACACACACACACCCTCAGTGCTGTCAGCTCTATCGTAGGGAGCAGTCTCTCCCCCTGGATGTGTTGCCTCAGTCTCAGGACACTCTCTCTCTCTCACACACACACACACACACACACACACACACACACACACACACACACACACACACACCCTCAGTGCTGTCACCTCTATCGTAGTGAGCAGTCTCTCCTCCTGGATGTGTTGCCTCAGTCTCAGGACGCTCTCTCACACACACACACACACACACACACACACACACACACACACACACACACACACCCTCAGTGCTGTCAGCTCTATCGTAGGGAGCAGTCTCTCCTCCTGGATGTGTTGCCTCAGTCTCAGGACGCTCTCTCACACACGCACACACACCCTCAGTGCTGTCACCTCTATCGTAGGGAGCAGTCTCTCCTCCTGGATGTGTTGCCTCAGTCTCAGGACGCTCTGTCACACACACACACACACACACACACACACACACACACACACACACACACACACACACACACACCCTCAGTGCTGTCAGCTCTATCGTAGGGAGCAGTCTCTCCCCCTGGATGTGTTGCCTCAGTCTCAGGACACTCTCTCTCTCTCACACACACACACACACACACACACACACACACACACACACACACACACACACACACCCTCAGTGCTGTCACCTCTATCGTAGTGAGCAGTCTCTCCTCCTGGATGTGTTGCCTCAGTCTCAGGACGCTCTCTCACACACACACACACACACACACACACACACACACACACACACACACACACCCTCAGTGCTGTCAGCTCTATCGTAGGGAGCAGTCTCTCCTCCTGGATGTGTTGCCTCAGTCTCAGGACGCTCTCTCACACACGCACACACACCCTCAGTGCTGTCACCTCTATCGTAGGGAGCAGTCTCTCCTCCTGGATGTGTTGCCTCAGTCTCAGGACGCTCTGTCACACACACACACACACACACACACACACACACACACACACACACACACACACACCCTCAGTGCTGTCAGCTCTATCGTAGGGAGCAGTCTCTCCCCCTGGATGTGTTACCTCAGTCTCGGGACGCTCTCTCTCTCACACACACACACACACACACACACACACACACACCCTCAGTGCTGTCAGCTCTATCGTAGGGAGCAGTCTCTCCCCCTGGATGTGTTGCCTCAGTCTCAGGACGCTCTCTCTCTCTCACACACACACACACACACGCACACACACACACACACACACACACACACACCCTCAGTGCTGTCAGCTCTATCGTAGGGAGCAGTCTCTCCTCCTGGATGTGTTGCCTCAGTCTCAGGACGCTCTCTCACACACGCACACACACCCTCAGTGCTGTCACCTCTATCGTAGGGAGCAGTCTCTCCTCCTGGATGTGTTGCCTCAGTCTCAGGACGCTCTCTCACACACGCACACACACCCTCAGTGCTGTCAGCTCTATCGTAGTGTCGCAAGTGACGCTGAATCAGCTAGGCTGGTCATTAAAATATTGACTCCTTTGACATGGAGGATCTCGGTAGCTACAGCTGTTGGTTCATCAATTGAATCAGATTCAGTTGTATTGTGTCTGCCAACTGATGATGTGAGGCAGAACAGTAATTGGATACCAGAAAATATGAATAACAGTGAGTTTTGGCCTCCTTCAGTGTTCTGGATGGAAGACGTACCTCGCAAAGTGACTCTGTGCGAACAAAAGGAAATATAAAGAAATAATATTTACAGCTAAACGTGTCCAAGTATCTTATAGGAATGAAGTCAGGCCATGGAAATCCACACCTGTGATGGAGAAACATTGGATCAAGGGGCTTCGTGTGGAAACAACTAAGAGCGAAACCTGGTACAGAAGCTGAATCCTGCTGAGAACATATGGATATGCTGAATATGTACTAGGCAATTTCAAATATGGAATGTATTATAAAATGAAGTGTCAAAGATATTAGGAAGGATAAAGAAAGAGTATCCTTGTACCACCAGTGGATGGCTCTCTTGCTCCATGAAATAGGTCAGTCTACATATGGTTCTAATTGAACATTTAGTAATCTGAGAATTTTTAAATATATATATATATATATATATATATATATATATATATATATATATATATATATATATATATATATATATATAATAAACGATTTACCACTAGTATATCTTATCTTCAGAAAGCATGATGCTTGATAAAAAAAAGCACCATTCCGGCTAAAAGTGAATGTTAATCTACAAATTTATGCCCTAAAACACAAGATAAGAAGAGACTCTTTATGACCAAAAGATTAACTAACAAGCCAGAGGTCTTGAGAAAAAAAATCCTGTCTCGGCTGGATTTTGTATGAACAAAGAGAAGGGTCAAGCTTAGTTGAATGCAGTTATACTGGCCTATATTTGGATTTAAATCTTAAGAGGGATTCACCAAAGTAATATTTTAGCAACTGATAAACAGAGGTAAATTAATTGAAAGATTATCTTATAATGAAACAGGTTCAGTGCTAATTGACACTGTTTATAGTTCATAACAGTTATTTCATAAGATTAATAATATGTTTTAAGTATTTGCTATAATGAGAAAACATATTATTTACAACTGACAAGTATTATTGCTTGTTCACGACTTTGCTGTAGTGATAAGAAGATTAAAACCTGGAGCAGTATTCGATTTACTTAAATGGGAAAATGGTACAAGTTTATTCTTCTTTCTATTGAACAATAAGACTTCAAGACATTATGATATCCATTGAATTATATAAGTTTAAAGGTGTTGTGTTATGTTTTTGTGTTAAGTTTGTAATAATATACTATAATGTACCTTGTTATTAATCCACTATACTATTGTCTAATGATGGTAGATGGATTCCTTATAATGTGGTGATTTGAAGCTGCTGCAGTGAAACCGGGGCCTCTCTTCTTATCTAGAAAGAGGGAATGTCCTTGGGTTCCACTTCAGCAGAGCTGCAAGCCTCATAGAGATGAAGTGTTAAGTTAGTGGTTTAGTACTGATAAGTAAATGTCTTGAAATAATATGCTCAACTCATGGATTAATGGACAGGCTTTGCACAGACTCTGACCTTGGAAAAAAACAAGAGACTGTGGAAACTGCTAGCAGTAACATATTCCCAGAGAGGTACAGGTCAGAGCCTGGTCAGTGCATCTCTTAATGGATAAATAATTGTAATGAAAACTATTACCACTTAAACTTAGTGAAACTAAATGACTTGAATATTGTATGAGACAAACTTGTGTCAAATACTCTGTTAGACAATAGTATATGGAATCAAAACTGACTCATTAACAAAATGATGAAACAATATGAAGTTAAAAGAAACACATACCTTTAATTTAGCATAATATAATCACTTAGAAGATGATGTCACATATTAAGAACATCTCTCATATATAACACATATAAAATTAGTGTTTTGCATACAGTAGTGTTTTTATATTATATTATAAACCAAGATCCTGGGAACCTTGGGTCACTTAACTTTTCAGATAAAGGAGGGGCTCAGAGGAAAGCAAAGAAATGAGATCATAGGTTTGGAGTTAGACAAGAAATGAGATATTGAATTTATTGAGTACATGACACCTATTAATTCTGAAAAGTTAGTCTGGATCTTTTGAAAACTATTATTTGTAGAATGGATAAGAACTGTCCCACCTGATTAATGATTGGATTTAATTGAGGCGTCCCATGTATTCCAATGAGACGAAAAACCTATAAAACTCCAGAGTAATTTCAATGGGCACCACACTCATCCCAGACAGGGCACGGTGGTCCATCTTTTGCAAACCTACACAATTGAGCTGATTGAATTCAGTTTCATTTGCCTGGTGAAGACAGCCATATCCTTTTACGCTCCGCCTGCACTAGAAGACTGGCTCTACCTCCGCTACGCTCCCCTGCCTCCAGAGCCCGCTCCTTCTCCACCCTTGCTCCACAGTGGTGGAACGACCTTCCTACAGATGTCAGGACTGCCCAGTCCCTGAATACATTCCGGCGCCTCCTTAAGACTCACCTCTTCAAACAGCACCTGTAGAACTCCTCTGTTGTATCCTGGGACACTATCACCCTTAATTTAAATATGCTTTATTTTGCTCTTATCTGCCCCCTATTTTACTGCATTTAATCCTGTACCTCAGAATATTGTAATCTGCCAAGTGTTTAACCTGTAGTATTTTTTACTTAATCATATCCTGATGTAACTTTTACTATTATCTGCTGTATTATTGAATTGTGGTTTGTCACACTTGAAAAAATTATTGTATTTCTTGCTCTTATTGTATTACTTGTATTGTAACACTTGAATGTATTTGTATTTGCTTGCGATTGTAAGTCGCCCTGGATAAGGGCGTCTGCTAAGAAATAAATAATAATAATAATAATAATAATAATAATAATAATAATAATAATAATAATAATAATAATAAGCATTAAGCAATTATTATTATTATTTTATCTCACATGTATTGCATGTATTGCCATAAGGGACTCACGCTATGTTTTAGAAATAAGAGAGAGTTTTGTTGAATGTGCTGAAATAGACCATTGGGTACTTTAGATGACGTGTTCTTGGCCTGCTTGTCGGCCTTGATTAACACATATATACATGTATTAAAGTGTTAACGTTGATATCTGTTAAGACACTGGACTGCCCAGTGTGTCTTTCAGCTGGGGATACGACGTAGCCTGTAGCTACTCTATCCAATATTTAACCGTTAAAAAACCGAACGAGTACTAATTATACTCCGATTCGTAAAAATCTTTAAATACATGAGTCTGTCAATTTCTTGAGTTCTATATTAGTCATCTGCATGTACTGCGGGTCCAGAGCACGAACTATATCCCACTAGGAGTAATAACATCTCTGTCCTCCTAACGTCTCCCCTGAGATAAGAGTGTATGCTGAGCAAATAAAAAGAGTACGTAAAGAAATATGACCACGCAGATTTCGTGACAACAGACTGCAGATATTAACACTGACCACAAGAGGGAGCCAGAGCACCACTGCTCTTCATAACACTATGTAACACAATTTTTGTTCCTGGGTAGTAAGTGTTATTTCCTAATTGCTTATGCCTCAAAAGTATAGAAAATGGCTATTATTCCCCACAAACTTTGCTTTTGTGACCAGGACAGTGATATTTTGAAATTTACCTATTTACAATGAGAAAACGGGCGAATTTGTGTCTTTTCGTTCACATAAAGTCAGAAAAAAACAACATATGAATCCAAATTAACATGTATTTATACTAAAGTAATACAAAAATGACTACAAAAGATTTAGAAGTGAGTAGTTTTTTGAGATTTACAATTATACTGTAAATCACTTTCACGAATCAGCCCCCAAATGTAGTCTCCCATCAGGTTCTCGTTATACTGTCCTTGGTAGCGGCATTCAAAGTCCAGTATATCCTGGTGGAAGCGCTCGCCTTGCTCCTCCGAGTACGCTCCCATGTTCTCCTTGAATTTATCAAGATGAGCATCAAGGATATGGACTTTGAGGGACATCCTACAGCCCATTGTGCCGTAGTTCTTCACCAGAGTCTCAACCAGCTCCACATAGTTTTCGGCCTTGTGATTGCCCAGGAAGCCCCGAACCACTGTGACAAAGCTGTTCCAAGCCGCTTTCTCCTTACTAATGAGCTTCTTGGGGAATTCATTGCACTCCAGGATCTTCTTTATCTGTGGTCTGACGAAGACACCGGCTTTGACCTTTGCCTCAGACAGCTTAGGGAAGAAGTCTTGAAGGTACTTGAAGGCTGCTGACTCCTTATCTAGAGCTCTGACAAATTGTTTCATAAGGCCCAATTTGATGTGCAGTGGTGGCATCAGCACCTTCCGGGGGTCCACCAGTGGCTCCCACTTGACGTTGTTCCTCCCCACAGAGAACTCGGTCTGCTGTGGCCAGTCCCGCCTGTGGTAGTGCTCCTTGGTGTCCCTGCTGTCCCAAAGGCAAAGACAGCAGGGAAACTTGGTAAAACCGCCTTGGAGACCCACCAGGAATGCCACCATTTTGAAGTATCCTATGACCTTGATGCCATCTCAGAAAAATGCAGATATGTATCCACTTAGGCAGCTGGAACTAAACTGAACTGGTGGGCTTAAGGCCCCTGTATTTATACTACTATTTATATTACTGGAAAGTTCTAGAAAGGTCTAGAAGTTACTCCAAGTTTACTCAGCACTGAATCTATCTGGAATGTTCTGGAAAATAGGTACATTTCAAAATACCACTGTCCTGGTCACAAAAGCAAAGTTTGTGGGGAATAATAGCCATTTTCTATACTTTTGAGGCATAAGCAATTAGGAAATAACACTTACTACCCAGGAACCAAAAAAATAATAATTGTTACACGGTGTAATCAATCATTCAATCATTCAATCAATCTTTATTTTATAGAGCGCCTTTCATAGTGGACCACGATCACAAAGTGCTTTTCAAGACAGTGGGGAACAATGCATAATACATTAAATACAGTGAAATACAGGGCATAGTACATTAAATACAAGCATATTACATTAAATACAAGGCTAGGATGTGATTTCTAAACATTGTGGATGCGTGTGTCATACAGAATTATATGAATAAGATGGAGTGAAAAAACTGAAATAGCAATTTAGACAACAATTAATAACAGATATCAGGCTTGAAGAGCATTGAAAGGCAGAGAGAACATGGGGATGAATAATGTAATAACACAGTAAAAAGACAATTGAAATAGGCAGCAGTTACCTCCCCAGCTCTCCCATTGTTAACACAAGGCTACTAAAACTACAGCATGGGAAGGGATTTTACTGCAATTCCACAACCAACAGCACAGACTGCACTACACTCTGTGACTACAAGAGGGAGAGAGAGAGAGAGTAATAAAATGATGCTCTTTAATCCAGAGCAGTGGTTCTTAACCTGGGGTCCTCAGAGACAGTCTAGGGGGTCCACAGGAAAAAAACTGGAAACTTTTCACTCAACATTAGCAATGTGCAAAATCAAAATGTTTGCTTCTTGAATGGATTTGATATCACAAAGTTTATGATGGATCTGTTAACCTGCAGATCTGATTTTAATATTTTATAATTAATAATTATTTATACTGCAGGTGCTGAGGGTGAAGGCAATGAAACGGGACCCGGCCTGTGGAGGAGCTCAACTGCACACAAACACACTGAGCTCAATAACAAGGGCTCAAAATAAAAGACAAGATCAATCTGGTAAATATCTTGATTATTCATGTATTCTAATACATTGCAGAGGCTGAAGGGCTGCCATTGGATTTATATTTATTAATTTAGTTAGTTTCAAATAAAAATGAAAATATAATTATTGATTACTCTGCAGTAAGGAAAAGATAAAGATACTGAAACTAAAATACAAAGTGAAAATAAAGAAAATCACACACTGTATTTCCCTTAAAGGAAATAAATAAATAAATAATGCAGATCTGATTCTGCGTTCATCCCACTACAGGTAAACGTTTCAAGATTAAATCTCGTATTTCATGCACCAGTACTAATGTGCTTTACTTGTTGTCATGCCCGTGTGGGAAAGGATATGTGGGGAAAACTTCAACAATTAAAAATTCATCTGAGTGAGCACAAGAGTGCAATTAGACAAAAAGAGGAAACTTCACCTGCAGCAAAACATTTCATGGAGAGAAGCCATAACGTCCCTGCTTTCAGATGGATTGGCATTGAAAAAGTGATTGTGAATCGCAGAGGTGGAGACCTACATACAAAATGACTTCAATGGGAGTCTTTTTGGACACACCCCCTGAATACATTGTCACCAATTGGGATGAGCGAGGAACTGGATTTGGCAGCTTTTTATCATTTAGAATTTGGCCTCCTTTATAATTTGGTTGTTTATTTTTCATTAATGTATGTAATATTTAGTTCAGTTATTTATAATCTATTTCATTAATAGTGATGCATTTAGAATGAGTTATTGATAACCAATGAAAGGTGATTGATGCTTTGTTTAATACAGTATTGATGGCAGTGTTGTTGTATATGTTACTGGTATAGTTTTATTATAAGTTGATAATTCAATGGTTCTGAGTTACTGTTTCAATGAGATTGGCAATCTGTCGATAGATTCAATGCACGTGTGTTCTTTGAATTTATTGATTCATGGAAATGAGAAAAATGCTGCAACAGAAGCATAATAAACAAGAAGAACTATAAAGCCTGAATCACAATATTGCAGAAATGTGTATTATATACACTTTCAGCCTGATTTTCAAAAGCAGCAAACTAATAATTAAATCACAAAGTGATTTCAATGTTTTCAGATCCCTTTATTTCGATGTGTTGAAGGTTCACTAAGTGTTTACAGGACTCGTTTAATAGAAACCCATTGAAAGCCATAAACTCAGTGACCCACATCAGCTTTTGGAAATCAATGCGGGACCTGGTTCTTATTTTGCCTCTTTTAAAATCAGGCTGTTGGTGTCTGTGTGGAGTCTGGCTTTATATTTTTGACTGTGCAAAGCCACAGGACTTGTGTGAGCGGGGCCTCCGTTTAGAGGAGCAGCGCACGCCGCCTTCACTGGAACTTTGATTTGGAGTTTCTGGATGTTTTGCTTTGCTTTTTGTACACTGGGCTGTATGTCCTCCATGAGTTCCCATAGCTGGTAGCGTCATGTGAGTGTGTGTGTGTGAATAAATCCTGAGTGCCTGTGTCTCTGTGCCTCCCTCTCTGCCTCTCACCTGCCTGCCTGCCTGTCTCAACCGCTGTGAAACACACACTTCTCACACACTGGACTGAGAGAACTGACTTTTTATCTTGCTTGAAATAAAATGAAAGGAACGTACTTCTGATTGTGCAACCATTCTTTGAATTCAATTGTATATATTAACATGGTATGCACCTCAAATAGATGGAAGATTGATTTTGTGAGGCTTCTTTATCTAACTCAGGTTATAACTGAAAATAATAAAAATGAAGTTATCTCAATTTAATACACATTGTTTAAATGAGGAATTCATATATAGAGTTAATTCTTGTTTTTATTAAGGAGCAGCACATCAGCGTTATTGAAGGCAGTTTATTCTTCATTGTCTTGCCTCCTGTGTCATCCTTGTTACCCACCTGGTCTCCTTCATTCCTTATGTGTGCAGCAGCTCCCTGGCACACATGTCTCAACACTTATGGGCCAGTTCATTCTGAACAGGCAGATTTCTAATGCCCCTCCTAGAGAGCAGGAAAGCACTGAGAGGCTAAACATAAAACTACAGGAAGGATAATCTAACTGTACTGTGAGTCACCCAACCCTATGAAGTCCCACCTGTGTTCACAGCTCAGATCTCATAGAACTGTCTGTGACACTTAATGAAACAGAAGTGCAGCGCTTAGAACACATATACAAATAGAACTAATCCACCCTTCTATTAAACTGTGAACTTAGTGTTTGATTGAATCCCTCTCTGTGTTTGTATGTCCTGGAAACAGGCATCAGTGCCCTGCCAAGCTGCACACACTGCCATCATTCACACTGACCACAAGACGGAGCCAGAGCACCACTGCTGTCCATAATGGAATAACGCAATAATACGACAATTGATATAGGCAGCAGTTACCTCCCCAGTCAGCCCAGTTCTCCCATTGTTAACACAAGGCTCCTCACACCCAGTCATCTAAACACTACAGTGTGAGCAGACCCATAAATTAATATATAGCGAAATAAATAAATACACGTGGGCTGTGTGTGCGTCTTTCTGCGAAGGTTCTGTTTAAAATCGATTTTACAATCAGCTCAGAAGGGGGGTAAAACCCCACCAGTATGCATGAACATTTTATATGTGGTCGGATTGACAGGCAAAACAAACCAAAAGTGGCTTAAAAAACAGCTATGTTTCTTTTTTTTTTTTTTTTTTTAGAAATGATTAAGACGCTTTATATTCACCTGTATCTCCAAAATGTATAGCAAATTAATAAACTATGCTCGGCATACACATAGTCCCTAGGGTGTATTATTTTTATTTATTTCTTAGCAGACTTACAGTCGTAAACAAAAATACATTTTAATAATCACAGTACAAGTATTAATACAATTAAGAGCATGATAAAATACAATGACAACTTGGTATTAATATATTTTGGGGGCTCCTAGTTTTACAGAAGTTGAACCCCAAAGATAACGGTCTGACGTCACTGCTGCCTGAAGTCGTTCCTAGGCAGAGTGACTTGCGACCGTTCCATTGCACTGAATAGGGAGACATGGAATATATAGCTCAGCACACGCGGGTCACATGTGTGTTTCTGTCTGGATTGAAACTGCTAATCAGTGATAATGTTTTTTATGTTTGTGCTTCAGCACTGGGGGAACTAATAATATGTTTTTAATTCAGGAAATACGATTTTTTTTCCCCCCCTCTCACTTTTGTTGTTATGGTACGGTCCGGCATTGAACGATACCGTTCCATTCCACAAACCGATCAATGTTGCTGTCGTTCCCTTTCAATTCGAAGACGACCACCAACATTACTTATGGGATATGCCTGCCCAACGCACACAGCGTTAGTGCCTCGGTGCGTATATCTGCCTGGGCTCTCTGGTACACATGCAGTGCTCGGTGCATGCAGTGCTCGGTGCATGCAGTGTTCGGTGTACGCAGTGTTCGGTGCACGCAGTGCTCGGTGCACGCAGTGTTCGGTGTACGCAGTGTTCGGTGCACGCAGTGCTCGGTGCACGCAGTGTTCGGTGGACGCAGTGTTCGGCGTACGTAGTGCACATGATACGCTGTGCAATCAGTGCCTGATACGCTCGGTACAAGCGATGCACGCGGTGCTCAGTGCACTCAGTGCATGCGCTGTTCGGTGCACACTGTGCACACAATACACAGTGCAATCTGTGTTGAATACTCCACCGTGATGACGAGCAAGGCCGGGTTTCATTCTTGCACGTCCTGTAGGGCTAAAATTCCTCAGGAAGACAGGCATACTCTGTGTGCGTGATGCTTGGGTGTCTAGCATGCCACCTTGGCCCTTGAGAGTGAGGCGGCCTGTAACATCTGCACGGCTTTTCAACCCTGAGAACAGACTGGAAATGGCCACAAAGGCAAGTTCCGCGTCCCCTGTGATTGGACTGTCAGCGGCTCTCGGAGCCCCAGAGCCCCTCCTCCATGGACTGTCCGTGGACCTCCTGCTGGACATTCCCCACGCGCAGACCCCCCCGTAGCTGCTCGCCATCTCCGCAAGCGAGACGGGTGAAGTGCTCGAAGCAGGCAAGGTTCATTATGGACCAGACAGGCACCTGCGGCCTTCGGCCACAGTTCAGCTTAGGAGGGAGGCGTAGTGTAGAATCAAACAGCCTATAACTGCAACCCAAAACCACAAGGGGAATTGAACATGACAGATGAGGGCTGCAAATCACAGAAAACATATCACTCGTTCAGATGCTCGGAGTGCAGTATATACATTTCTGGCACTGATGTTTATTTAACAGTGATTTCGAGTTCTTAGTGTGTCATTGAATGTGTACAAATGCAAGGACAGTAACTTTTTTCCTAAGTCTACTCAGTATACATCCAGTATGAAAAGGAAATGTAGTGGGGATATGTGAGCTGGGTAACTGAACCATACTCAGTACATTCACAAACATACCTACAGTATTATTATTATTATTATTTATTTCTTAGCAGACGCCCTTATCCAGGGCGACTTACAATCGCAAGCAAATACAAATACATTCAAGTGTTACAATATAAGTCATACAATAAGAACAAGAAATACAATAATTCTCAAGTGTGACAAACCACAATTCAATAATACAGCAGATAATAGTGAAAGTTACATCAGGATATGATTAAATAGTGATAGTTACATCAGGATATGATTAAGTACAAAATACTACAGATTAAACACTTGGCAGATTACAATATTCTGAGGTACAGGATTAAATGCAGTAAAATAGGGGGCAGATAAGAGCAAAATAAAGCATATTTAAATGAAGGGTGATAGTGTCCCAGGATACAACAGAGGAGTTCTACAGGTGCTGTTTGAAGAGGTGAGTCTTAAGGAGGCGCCGGAATGTGGTCAGGGACTGGGCAGTCCTGACATCTGTAGGAAGGTCGTTCCACCACTGCGGAGCAAGGGTGGAGAAGGAGCGGGCTCGGGAGGCAGGGGAGCGTAGCGGAGGTAGAGCCAGTCTTCTAGTGCAGGCGGAGCGGAGAGGTCGAGTGGGGGTGTAGGGAGAGATGAGGGTCTGGAGGTAGCTGGGTGCAGTCTGATCAAGGCATCTGTAGGCTAGTACAAGAGTCTTGAACTGGATGCGAGCGGTGATCGGGAGCCAGTGGAGCGAGCGGAGTAGTGGAGTAGCGTGGGCGAAGCGAGGTAGAGAGAACACCAGGCGAGCAGCAGAGTTCTGGATGAGCTGGAGCGGACGGGTGGCAGACGCAGGGAGGCCAGCCAGGAGGGAGTTGCAGTAGTCTAGGCGGGAGAGTACCAGGGCCTGGACCAGGAGCTGGGTAGCATAGTTGGTGAGGAAGGGTCGGATTGTTCGGATGTTGCTCAGGAAGAATCTGCAAGTGCGTGCCAGAGTGGAGATGTGCTGGGAATAAGAGAGGCAGGGGTCCAGGGTGACTCCAAGGTTCTTAGCTGAGGAAGAGGGAGAGAGTGTGGTAGATTCCAGAGGAACAGAGATAGAGAGATCAGAGGAGGGGGAGGAGGAGGGAAAGAAAAGGAGGTCAGATTTAGAGAGGTTGAGTTTGAGGTGATGCGAGTGCATCCAGGAGGAAATAGCAGACAGACAGGTAGAGATACGGGAGGAGATGGTGGAGTCAGAGGTGGGGAAGTAGGGTGTAGGGACCTAATCTCACATTGAATGCACATGATGTTCACCTTCCAGCTGATCTGCACACATCATCCCACCATTTCCTGTCATTTAAATTAAGATTGTGGCTCCTCCTATTTGTAGCAAGACTTGATCTGTCATTACAGCAAGACAGTACTACTGCTGTGGAATTGTCTTCTCTTCACTGTTTGCATTCGTTATCACAATGAGTGTAAAACTTCTTGATGCAGTAAAAAAGCTGGTAAGAGACAGCCGTATGCTTTCACCTGCTATTTTAGCATTAATCGAGGTGGGACTAGAAAAGATCCTGGAAATTGAGTTCAGTTGTCCTTGTGTACCGAAACTCAATGCTGGATATAGCGTGTGCGTCTTTTTTATACCAGCACTGGTAGTCTTGTTTCTTATGTTATCACAGAAGTGGACAGGCATTGAAGACTGCTGCAAACGCTTCCTAATTGCATTAGTTCCAGCAGTGGCTTGGCTCATCATAACTTTCTTGGATGGAAGATACTTTGTTTGTTTAAAAGCTTATGGGACAGGCACTTTCAATGTGTCCCGACATACTGAAGGCGTGGCTCAATCATGCAATATGAAAGATGAAGCAATGACAGAAAAGGAAACACTGGATATTATTAAAAAATATACTGCAACATCTCAGGTAAGAAAAAATATATTGAACTTTTTCTTGCATAAGGGCACTTTCACACCTAATTCACTTTGAGTGATTTGAATTGTGGTTCACTTGCAAACAAACTGATTGTTTTCAGGTTTGCTTTCAGTTCATTTCACAAGGAAGATTCAAGTCAACTTGAGTTTCAAAAGTGCTTGTTTCATTCATCCAGACAAGAGTTCTATTGGTTTTACATTGCCATATTATTATTATTATTTATTTCTTAGCAGACACCCTTATCCAGGGCAACTTACAATTGTTACAAGATATCACATTATTTTTACTTAAAATTACCCTTTTATACAGTTCTTTTTTTTATTGGAGCAATCTAGGTAAAGTACCTTGCTCAAGGGTACAGCAGCAGTGTCCCCCACCTGGGATTGAACCCACGACCCACCGGTCAGGAGTCCAGAGCCCTAACCACTACTCCACACTGCTGCCTCTTGCTGATTACCAGAGCAGAAGTTTTCTGATTTTTATTTTCCATCATGCCCAACATTAAGAATAAGTGCTGTGCTCTTGTCCATGTTCTGGTTTATTTGGTGTTTATTTGGAGGAGAATCTATTTAACATTGCATTCAAATGAAAAGCATGTTTTGTTTTTTTTATCTGCATTGATTAGTGAAATCAGGTCGTGCAAAAGCAAATCTTCAAGTAATAAAAAAAACTGCTCTTAATGGTATGAATATAGACATTCCTAACATTCATTCATCTTGTAATGAGTAATGAGTGTGAGGTTGAAATATCAGTAACCGCCTACGTTCTTCTTGCACTGAAACCTGACCGTTTGTCACAGTAGAGATTGCAGGAATGTTTGTTGCAGTGTGAAAGTAATGAGAAGCACGCAGGTTTCCTGTGATAATGTAGAGATTGCAGGAATGGTCTGTGTTTATAATGTGACAGTAATGAGAAGCACGCAGGATTCCTGTGTTAATGTAGAGATTGCAGGAATGGTCTGTGTTTGTAATGTGACAGTAATGAGATGCACGCAGGATTCTTGTGTTAATGTAGAGATTGCAGGAATGGTCTGTGTTTGTAATGTGACAGTAATGAGATGCACGCAGGATTCTTGTGTTAATGTAGAGATTGCAGGAATGGTCTGTGTTTGTAATGTGACAGTAATGAGATGCACGCAGGATTCTTGTGTTAATGTAGAGATTGCAGGAATGGTCTGTGTTTGTAATGTGACAGTAATGAGATGCACACAGGATTCCTGTGTTAATGTAGAGATTGCAGGAATGGTCTGTGTTTGTAATGTGACAGTAATGAGATGCACGCAGGATTCTTGTGTTAATGTAGAGATTGCAGGAATGGTCTGTGTTTGTAATGTGACAGTAATGAGATGCACGCAGGATTCTTGTGTTAATGTAGAGATTGCAGGAATGGTCTGTGTTTGTAATGTGACAGTAATGAGAAGCACGCAGGATTCCTGTGTTAATGTAGAGATTGCAGGAATGGTCTGTGTTTGTAATGTGACAGTAATGAGATGCACACAGGATTCCTGTGTTAATTAAGGAGTTTGAAAACTGCTCTTGTGAAGTGCAGAAATAAGATGAACAAATGTACAAATGTAGAAAGTTCAGCAAAATATAGTTAAGGAGATACCATTGTGAAACTATGTTACTGAGTTGATTGTGAACTGTACCTCATAAAACATGTCATTGTTGGATTGTTGGATTGGTAAACCGTGGAGAATAATCAAACAAGTCTTGGTTTGACATGAAGGGATGACAACTCAGACTGGTAATTCAAAGTACTCTCACTTTTACATAAAGGTATGGTCAGATCATCTTCTTCAGATAGGCTGTAGGTAAAGTGAATCTTGTGCCTCACTATGGTGTCATTTGCAACACAAACTCAAGCTGGAAACGAAAAGTTTTTTTGTAATCAATTAAATTATGGATTCATTAGCAGCGCAAAAACAAGATACAACCTCACCGGTAGCACACTTGATCACAGCGCCACACACTGCTGTGATGAGGTGTCACAACCGCACAATAATTATTCAATTTAATAAATGCCAATTTAACACAAACTGTAATTTTGTAGTTTTGCAGGGTTTTTAAAAGTTGTTATAACTTATATTTCAAAGAGACCAAAAAAGTGTTGAAGTTTTTTTATTTATTATTCTGGGCAATAAAAATTGAAAATAAAACAGTGATGTTAGGCTGGCTTTAGCAGTGCGGGTAGCTATGGCCTTGGTTCTTTACCCCTATGAGACTGGTCAATCCCCTTCCTCAGTTCTTTATCCCTATGAGACTGGTCAATCCCCTTCCTCAGTTCTTTATCCCTATGAGACTGGTCAATCCCCTTCCTCAGTTCTTTATCCCTATGAGACTGGTCAATCCCCTTCCTTGGTTCTTTATCCCTATGGAAACTGGTCAATCCCCTTCCTCTGTTCTCTATCCCTGTGAGACCGGTCAATCCCCTTCCTCGGTTCTCTATCCCTGTGAGACTGGTCATTCTCCTTCCTCACTTCTCTATCCCTATGAGACTGGTCAATCCCCTTCCTCAGTTCTCTGTCCCTATGAGACTGGTCAATCCCCTTCCTCGGTTCTCTATCCCTGTGAGACTGGTCATTCTCCTTCCTCACTTCTCTATCCCTGTGAGACCGGTCAATCCCCTTCCTTGGTTCTCTATTCATGGGAGACTAGTCAATCCCCTTGATGCTGAAGTACTGGATGAAGCTCATCTTGACTGGCTAGAGGACTGGAAGGTGGAAACGTTCCTGCTCCCCAGCCTCCCCTCCTGGGAGACAGGATTGCTGTATAGCAGTGCTGGAGGTCGCAGGTATAAATAGAGTAAAGGGCAGGGGAAGGGTTAGAGTAAGGGTTGAGTGATCTGAAAAGTGGGATGTGAAGGCTGGTTGGTCCTCATGGCTTTCAGAAATGTAGCGAGGTTTTAATATAACCTGCATTTGTTTTCTCTCCATCTCCCCTTCTTTAGGTTATCGGTGCTGGAATTTCTGTTTTTTTCGCTCTGATTTGGATGATCTCAGGGTGCTTTGGGTACTTACCGAGACCTGCTGAAGATGACATTGAAAATGGAAGCAAGGAAAACCCTGAAGAGTCACACGAACTGAGCCAGATGATATGAGATGAGATGATGGTATAAATGTCAAACTATTTCCTCTATCATATCTCTGTGTACTTTAAACAAAAGACAGTTATACAACATATTTGATTATTGCTAATTAATTACATTTTTCATAAACAACTTGAGGCTGTACTGTTGCGCAACGTAGTAATCTCTTTTTTTTCTTTTTAGGCAGTAATCGGTTGGATAATTTGGAACAACGCACATATATCTGAAGCGCAGTCACGTGATTTGCAAGAACAACGAAGACATGTTTCTTTGTATTTCCTCTAAAGAAAATTAAAATTTGAGTGCAGGCTAATTTTTTGTTTAAGAAAATAAATTATATGTATATTACATCAGGATAATATGACCCAAGAAATCATTGGGCACTATGCATAATGGTTTTTTTTTGCATTTGTTCAGCATGTGAAAGTTGATTTTTAAAAGTTTGATTTTCATGCTTCCTAATTCCATGTCTGCTCTCTTATTATCTTCAGATTTAGATTATTTATGCAACCACTTGGCTATAGAGCTGAAGTGAAATCTCTAATGCAAGATCAGACAAGGTGGTTAAACACGGTGGCTTATGTTATGTTGTTTTGGGAAGAAGCACGATTTGGAAGAAAGTGCTGTATTATCTGTATTCTAAAGTTTGATTAAAAGCTAAACTAAACCAAATGCAAGTGTTATTATTCTTTCAGTGATATGTAGAGTTAAATTAATTTGATCTGAAGCTCATTTCACTGATATTACCTTGTTTATTCCCTTTCAATTCCAAGACGACCACAGCTACATTAAGTATGGGATATTCCTGTCCTTCGGGTAGGTATTTCTTAGCTCTCTATACCAGAGCTGCCGACAGGCCCCTTCCTGGGATGATGCACACGGTCCCGCCTACCGAGGGGATAAAACCGTCACTCACAGGAAGATCTTCCTCTTTTTCCCTCTCAAGACTGTACGGTAAGACCTCTGTGTTGAGCTGAGCGTGTTCATAGAAAAGAGCTTCTCGAGTCAATTACAGTCGGTTGTATTTCTCTTGCATTCCTGCTGAAAGCCGGCTTGCCGCTTTCCTGGAATCAACGACTTAAAAAAGACAGAGTCCTATTATCATTCTGACTTTCAGCGGCCTCCCCGCTTGCATGGTAGGCCGCTCTTTATATCTGTCTGTCGTGTGTGAGCGACTCTCTGTGCAGTTATCCGCGAATGATTGTCTTTTCTTCCAGAGAGTACACGTGTCCTCCTCGGGGCTAGGCCTTGTCATATCCATGCTGTCGAGTAGACACTGCCGGCCGCGCAGGCCTTGTAAACACATGGTGTACTCTCTCTCCTTTTACTATCTTTCTACCGTGCTTTACTGTCTGCTTAAACTCAACCACCGCGACTTCGGCCCTGCGTCCCCCCCAGTTCACGCTTCGCGCTGACCTAGTGTGTGTGTTGACCACGCGGTCAGGGTTTGCATAGCGGCCTCCCCGGTGCTGTGCTACTGCGGTGCACGCATAGCCTGTGATATATTTATCTCACAGGTGCTTAGGGTGAGCGGCACACGGTGCCCAGCGCCTCAGCGGTAGTGCACAATAGCGCCGTATGGTACGCGGTGTACTTAGTGCCCTCAGTACTCGGTGTGAGCGCTGCTCGGTACGCACAGTGCACGTGGTGCACACGTGCTAGTAACTCTACCACTCCAGTGCGGTAACGCACGGTGCTGCCCGGTACGCAGTGCACGGTACCCAGTGCGCACGGCGCTTGGGACACACGGTGCACGTTGCGCTCGTTGCATAAGCACTGCTCAAAGTAGCATGTGTGCTGCACGGTGCCCAGTGAAAAACAAGATACTCTGTGCGCACAAGGCTCAGCATACATGGTGCATAGTGCATAGTGCACACGTAAACTGGTTCTACACTAGTGCTCATACATGTTAATACCCTTGCTGTAATGCTAGTGAGTGTACGCACTACATTAGCATTTACCAGTGTTCAACGCAGCGCGAGCAGTGCCTCAGTGCTAATGCACAAAGTCAGGGCCATTTAGAGAGAGCCATGAGGGGGAGCTCCGTGTCCTCTACGGGAGGACCGTCAGCGGCTCTGGGTGCCCCAGATGACCTGTCCCAGGACTCCCTGCTGGACATTCCCAATGCGCAGGACACCCGCAGTCGCTCCCCATCTCCGCAGGGGAGACGGGTGAAGCGTTCTAAGCAGGCGAGGGACATTATGGACCTCAAGGGCCAGATGGCCCAGGTCCTGGAGCTCTTGGCTAAACAGGCACCAGCGGCCCAGGCCCCTGTCCAGGTCCCACTGCATCCTCAATTGCCATAACCCCCTCCCCCAAGGGAGTTCAGGGGGGGTGGGAAGGGTCGCCTCAGCTGGTGCAGGAGGATACGCTATCCGTAGTGGCCTCGGGGGAAAGAGCTTCTTTCTCCTCTGAAATGCAGTGGGTGAGACCCTTGCTGAGGAAGAGCCTGGCTCTGAGAGTGCTTCAGAAGCCAGTATCACCCCATTGTCCAGCTTGGTCTCGGCACTCATGGGATGTGCTGCAGCTTTCCTGCAGGTCTCCTAGACACCAGCGGCAGAACCACGCCAGTTCATTTTCTGGACACAGGCGCTGGCTCCTCGCCCTCAGAGGTTTGCTGCTTTCCCAGACTTCATGGAGGAAGTACGCTCCTCCTGGGATCGCCCGGCTTCGGGTCCTAGCGTACTAAAACAGGCCGCACCACTCGCCTTGGAAGGCGTGGATAAGCTCGGTCTGGCGGGGCTCCCCCTGGTAGACTCCACCATTGCGACCCTGGTTAAGGCCCCGCCAGTGGATGGTCATGTTAGAGATCCAGCATGCCCGAGCCCTCAATGCAGGGTGACGGAGATGCATTTAAAGTGAGCTTACGCAGCAGAAGCACAGGGAACTCGCTTAGCTAATACAGCGAGTGTGCAGACCGCATATTTCGATGGTGTACTGTGCGAGGCACCGCTCCCCGAGCCTGTGGCCATGGAGCTGCGTCTCCTGTCCAGCACACTGCTGCAGATCTATGGCCTCCAAGAACAAGCCCTTGGCTGGAGCCTAGCTAGCTTAATCATGGCTCATAGACAGCTGGGCTGTCACAAGCCCATATCACCAGGACATACTTTTGGGCCAGCTCTGTAGGAGATATTGCAGAAATCCCACCGGGAACGCAAGGCGTCCCGTCAGGGCCAGGGCCTAAACACTCACCCCAAACTGCCCAGCCCCAGCCTCAGCAGCCCGAGCAGGGTCCGTCTATACCGCTGCTCACAGCTTTTCTAGAAAAAGTCGGGTTAGAGAAAGAGTCAGTTCTCCTAGTGGCTCCCAAGTGACCCAGGAGAATATGCTTTTGACCCTTTGCCAGCTGTTGCACGGCCAGCCCTGGGAGATTCCACTTCATTTGGATCTCCTCAGTCACGCAGAAGGCTCTCTTTGGTACCTGGAGCAATGCAGGTTCAAGATGCGGGTCTGGCCCCTGGCACCTGTCTGTCTGCTATTTCCTCCTGGATGCACTCGCATCACCTCAAACTCAACCTCTCTAAATCTAACCTCCTTTTCTTTCCCTCCTCCTCCCCCTCCTCTGATCTCTCTATCTCTGTTCCTCTGGAATCTACCACACTCTCTCCCTCTTCCTCCTCTAAGAACCTCGGAGTCACCCTGGACCCCTGCCTCTCTTATTCCCAGCACATCTCCACTAAGGCACGCACTTGCCGATTCTTCCTGAGCAACATCCGAACAATCCGACCCTTCCTCACCAACTACGCTACCCAGCTCCTGGTCCAGGCCCTGGTACTCTCCCGCCTAGACTACTGCAACTTCCTCCTGGCTGGCCTCCCTGCGTCCGCCACCCATTCGCTCCAGCTCATCCAGAACTCTGCTGCCCGTCTGGTGTTCTCTCTCCCTCGCTTCGCCCACGCTAGTCCACTACTCCGCTCACTCCACTGGCTCCCATCACCGCTCGCATCCAGTTCAAGATTCTTGTACTAGCCTACAGATGCCTTGACCAGACTCCAACCAGCTACCTCCAGACCCTCATCTCTCCCTACACCCCCACTTGACCTCTCCACTCCTCCTGCACTAGAAGACTGGCTCTACCTCCGCTACGCTCCCCTGCCTCCAGAGCCCGCTCCTTCTCCACCCTTGCTCCGCAGTGGTGGAATGACCTTCCTACAGATGTCAGGACTGCCCAGTCCCTGACCACCTTCCGGCGCCTCCTCAAGACTCACCTCTTCAAACAGCACCTGTAGAACTCCTCTGTTTGTATCCTGGGACACTATCACCCTTCATTTAAATGTGCTTTATTTTGCTCTTATCTGCCCCCTATTTTACTGCATTTAATCCTTTACTTCAGAATACTGTAATCTGCCAAGTGTTTAACCTGTAGTACTTTGTATTTAATCACATCCTGATGTAACTATCACTGTTATCTGCTTTATTATTGAATTGTGTTTTGTCTCACTTGTACTTTGCTAGAACAAAAGTTATTGTATTTCTTGCTCTTATTGTATTACTTGTATTACTTGTATTTGCTTACGATTGTAAGTCGCCCTGGATAAGGGCATCTGCTAAGAAATGAATAAATAATAATAATAATAATAATAATAATAATAATAATAATAATAATAATAATAATAATAATAATGTATCTTCATGTATATGTACTCTAAATGCGTGAGAGCGAGAAACAGTTCTGAGACTAAAATTACTCAACAGCAGGAACAGGCTAGTCGCTGAATAAGAACTCTTGTTCCACATTGGTCTAGTTTTGTTTCAGTTTTTTTGTTTGGTTTAAAACAACACCGAGACAAGAACTGATTTGCTGAATAACTCTCCATGCCCCAGCCTCTTCCACTACAGTATACAACTTTAATATTTACCAGATTTGATTTTGGAATTTCGCATTCATTCAATTCCAATGACATAACCTAAGCAGATGTGTAGTTTGAAATAAGGGGAGCAATGTAAAACATGCCACGCTATCGTGGATCCTGAGCTTTCCTTTGATTTCCATCTTAATTCTGATATCAGAACAGCATTCTATCATCAGAGAAATGTTGCCAAATTGAAGTCTGTGCTGGATACGAGGGATGCAGAGATGTCGATACATTGATTACCTTACATTGGTTACCAGTGAGTTACCGAATTGACTTGCCATAATAATATATAAGGTCCTTGTATATTTGGACAATCTCCAAGAACTACTAACTCTCTTCATCCCTATTTGTTTTTGATACCAAATTGAAGTCTGTGCTGGATACGAGGGATGCATGGCAAGCCGAATGATCATTTAGAGATATCTCAAATTGCATTTTAAGATATGTTGAAATATTTAGAAACATCTGTAAAACATTGCGAGATAACTCAAATTGAATTACAGATATCTTTAATTGTGCAGTTTTTAATATGTCTCAAATTCATTTCAAGATATCTGTAAATCAATCGGAGATATCTAAAATGAAATAAAGATATCTCAAATTGATTTACAGATATTTTTAAATATGGAAACCATGTGGATTTTGCTAGCATGGTATGCCGAACTGTCATTTAGAAATATCTTAAAATGAGTGTTTTAAAGACGTCTCTAAATCATATGAAGATATCTCTAAATCACTTCCTGTTAATTTGGTGATATCTTTAAATGGACCAGAAGTCCATTTAAAACAGTATTTTCACAGGAAGTCATTTAGAGATATCTTGGAATAGCTTCCTGTTCATTTCAAGATATCTTCAAATGATTTAGAGATATCGTTAAATGAAGAGGACTTTATTTTGAGATATCTGTAAATGATTTAGATATATCTCTAATGAACAGGAAGTCATTTGGAGATTTTTTTAATTTGAATTTTATATATCTCTAATTGATTTACAGATATCTTAAAATTAATTTGAGATATCTTAAAAACTGCACAATTGAAGAGATCTGTAAATCAATTTGAGATATCTACGTATTTTTACAGACATCTCAAAATGCAGTTTGAGATATCTTTAAATGATGATTTGGCTTGCCCTGTGCTTGTATCATTCATTGTTAAGCCTTGGCTGGCTGTATCATTGGTCATGGTGACACTACTGTGTCCTGGTATCATAATGAATGAATTAAGAAAATAATTAATTAAAATAAAAAATGACACCTGGACTCAGCTGATTAGTATGCCTCTCATTCTGAGGGTTTCGAATACATATATTTCAGTAACAACAAAAAACAAATATCATTATTAAATGATATTCATTGGGTTAAGCATACACAGCATATTTTGCCTCATATATTTTGAAATTGTTTTTTGTCACACAACGCTGTCTGGTAATCGATGAGAATTTGGAAATACTTGTAGAAATCAGATAAAAGCAATACCTACTAATTGTGTCACTAGAAGTTCAGTAGAAAAATAAAATGTGAATTTGTCCAATAATTCTTGTTTAAGAAAATCTATATTTAGTGGCGTTCCAAGACCTTCAACATATAGTGTACATATTTTTCAAATAGATCAATACTGACCTAGAAGCTGCTTTTCAAGTTGTGCTTTTGAAACCCAATGGCTTTGTTTTTGCACGTAGTTTGGTTTTAGTGGTTAGCTGTTTTTATGTACAGACACAGTAAGAGACATTTTGCGCACGTAGCTTAACATGCATATGAAACATTTGACGCATGTGTCAACCAAACTGCCCATCTCAAATGAAAGTAATATAAACATGTGGTCAGATGTAGCTTCATGTATATGTACTCTAAATGTGAGAGAGCGAGAAACAGATCTGAGACTAAAATTACTCAACAGCAGGAAAAGGCTAGTCGCTGAATAAGAACTCTTGTTCCACATTGGTCTAGTTTTGTTTCAGTTTCACCTTTGGTTTAAAACAACACCGAGACAAGAACTGATTTGCTGAATAACTCTCCATGCCCCAGCCTCTTCCACTACAGTATACAACTTTAATATTTACCAGATTTGATTTTGGAATTTCGCATTCATTACAATTCCAATAACATAACCTAAGCAGATGTGTAGTTTGAAATAAGGGGAGCAATGTAAAACATGCCACGCTATCGTGGATCCTGAGCTTTCCTTTGATTTCCATCTTAATTCTGATATCAGAACAGCATTCTATCATCTGAGAAATGTTGCTAAATGTAAGTCTGTGCTGGATACGAGGGATGCAGAGATGTCGATACATTGATTACCTTACATTGGTTACCAGCGAGTTACCGAATTGACTTGCCATAATAATGAATAAGGTCCTTCTGTATTAGGACAATCTCCAAGAACTACTAACTCTCTTCATCCCTATTTGTTCTTGTTGCCAAATTGAAGTCTGTGCTGGATACAAGGGATGTATGGCAAGCTGAATGATCATTTAGAGATATCTGAAAATGCATTTTAAGATATGTTGAAATAGTTAGAAATATCTATAAAAAATTTCAAATTGAATTACAGATATATTTAATTGTGCAGTTTTTAATATGTCTCAAACTCATTTTTAGATATCTGTAAATCAATCAGAGATAACTGAAATGAAATAAAGATATCTCAAATTGATTTACAGGTATTTTTAAATATGGAAACATGTGGATTTTGCTAGCATGGTATGCCGAACTGTCATTTAGAAATATCTTAAAATGAGTGTTTTAAAGACGTCTCTAAATCATATGAAGGTATCTCTAAATCACTTCCTGTTTATTTGGTGATATCTTTAAATGGACCGGAAGTCCATTTAAAACAGTATTTTCACAGGAAGTCATTTAGAGATATCTTGGAATGGCTTCCTGTTCATTTCAAGATATCTTCAATTGATTTAAAGATATCTCTAAATGAACAGGATGTTATTTCGAGATATCTGTAAATGATTTAGAGATTTCTCTAAATGAACAGGACGTCATTTCGAGATATCTGTAAATTATTTATATATGTCTCTAATGAACAGGAAGTCATTTAGAGATATCTTGGAATGGCTTCCTGTTCATTTCAAGATACAGTGCCTTGCGAAAGTATTCGGCCCCCTTGAACTTTGCGACCTTTTGCCACATTTCAGGCTTCAAACATCAAGATATGAAACTGTAATTTTTTGTGAAGAATCAACAACAAGTGGGACACAATCATGAAGTGGAACGAAATTTATTGGATATTTCAAACTTTTTTAACAAATAAAAAACTGAAAAATTGGGCGTGCAAAATTATTCAGCCCCCTTAAGTTAATACTTTGTAGCGCCACCTTTTGCTGCGATTACAGCTGTAAGTCGCTTGGGGTATGTCTCTATCAGTTTTGCACATCGAGAGACTGAAATTTTTGCCCATTCCTCCTTGCAAAACAGCTCGAGCTCAGTGAGGTTGGATGGAGAGCATTTGTGAACAGCAGTTTTCAGTTCTTTCCACAGATTCTCGATTGGATTCAGGTCTGGACTTTGACTTGGCCATTCTAACACCTGGATATGTTTATTTGTGAACCATTCCATTGTAGATTTTGCTTTATGTTTTGGATCATTGTCTTGTTGGAAGACAAATCTCCGTCCCAGTCTCAGGTCTTTTGCAGACTCCATCAGGTTTTCTTCCAGAATGGTCCTGTATTTGGCTCCATCCATCTTCCCATCAATTTTAACCATCTTCCCTGTCCCTGCTGAAGAAAAGCAGGCCCAAACCATGATGCTGCCACCACCATGTTTGACAGTGGGGATGGTGTGTTCAGGGTGATGAGCTGTGTTGCTTTTACGCCAAACATAACGTTTTGCATTGTTGCCAAAAAGTTCGATTTTGGTTTCATCTGACCAGAGCACCTTCTTCCACATGTTTGGTGTGTCTCCCAGGTGGCTTGTGGTAAACTGCAAACGACACTTTTTATGGATATCTTTAAGAAATGGCTTTCTTCTTGCCACTCTTCCATAAAGGCCAGATTTGTGCAGTATACGACTGATTGTTGTCCTATGGACAGAGTCTCCCACCTCAGCTGTAGATCTCTGCAGTTCATCCAGAGTGATCATGGGCCTCTTGGCTGCATCTCTGATCAGTCTTCTCCTTGTATGAGCTGAATGTTTAGAGGGACGGCCAGGTCTTGGTAGATTTGCAGTGGTCTGATACTCCTTCCATTTCAATATTATCGCTTGCACAGTGCTCCTTGGGATGTTTAAAGCTTGGGAAATCTTTTTGTATCCAAATCCGGCTTTAAACTTCTCCACAACAGTATCTCGGACCTGCCTGGTGTGTTCCTTGTTCTTCATGATGCTCTCTGCGCTTTAAACGGACCTCTGAGACTATCACAGTGCAGGTGCATTTATACGGAGACTTGATTACACACAGGTGGATTCTATTTATCATCATTAGTCATTTAGGTCAACATTGGATCATTCAGAGATCCTCACTGAACTTCTGGAGAGAGTTTGCTGCACTGAAAGTAAAGGGGCTGAATAATTTTGCACGCCCAATTTTTCAGTTTTTTATTTGTTAAAAAAGTTTGAAATATCCAATAAATTTCGTTCCACTTCATGATTGTGTCCCACTTGTTGTTGATTCTTCACAAAAAATTACAGTTTCATATCTTTATGTTTGAAGCCTGAAATGTGGCAAAAGGTCGCAAAGTTCAAGGGGGCCGAATACTTTCGCAAGGCACTGTATCTTCAAATGATTATAGAGATATCTCTAAATGAACAGGACGTTATTTCGAGATATCTGTAAATGATTTAGATATATCTCTAATGAACAGGAAGTCATTTGGAGATATCTTGCGTTTGAATTTTATATATCTCTAATTAATTTACAGATATATTAAAATTAATTTTAGATATCTTAAAAACTGCACAATTGAAGACATCTGTATTTCGATTTGAGCTATCTACGTATTTTTACAGACATCTCAAAATGCAGTTTGAGATATCTTTAAATGATAATTTGGCTTGCCCTATGCTTGTACCATTCATTGTTAAGCCTTGGCTGTCAGCATCATCGGCCATGGTGACACTACTGTGTCCCGAGATTATCATAATTAATTAATTAAAAAATAATTAAGATTAAAATTAAAAATGACACCTGGATATTTACCTCTCGTTCTTTGGGTTTTGAATACATATATTTCAGTAACATCAAAAGAACATATAATTATTAAATTATATTCATTGGGTTAAGGATATACAGCATATTTTGCCTCAAATATTTTGAAATTGTCTTTGTTTTTTATCACGCAACGCTGTCTGCTAAAAGCAATACCTACTATATGTGTCACTAGAAGTTCAGTATACAAATAAAATGTGAATTTGTCCAATAATTCTTGTTTAAGAAAATCTATATTTTAGTGGCGTTCCAAGACCTTCAACATATAGTGTACATATTTTTTAGAAAGATCAATACTGACCTAGTAGCTGCTTTGGAAGTGACACTGAGATTAGAACATTTGCTGAATAACTCTCCATGACTGACCCTCTCCAAACACAGTTTAAAACTTTATACATATAAAGAGGGAACCTTCAATAGAAACTTTCTGATTCACTACCAGACATAATGCAAGGACATCCGAGTAAACCACTATGATTCAGGGTTAAAAACCTAGATAATCTTCATGTTTATAACAACACCACTGTTTTATATATTAGGAGCTCCATTAGAAGCTATGTTGAACACTGTGGCTGGTCACTTCACCACTTAAAGGGACACGTTAACAAGGGTTTTATAATGGAACAAAAAGAACTTGTGCCATTTAACTGGAACAGAACAATGAGTACACAGCCCCACACAGGGTGCGTGTTTATCAAAAAAAAAAGCCTATGTGTTTGTGGCAGTGTGTCCCGCCCCTTTGTTTATTATTTATTTATATTATGATATATATATATATATATATATATATATATATATATATATATATATATACACACACACAGACGTGCTCAAATTTGTTGGTACCCCTCCACAAAAAACGAAGAATGCACAATTTGCTCTGAAATAACTTGAAACTGACAAAAGTAATTGGCATCCACCATTGTTTATTCCATATTTAATAGAAATCAGACTTTGCTTTTGATTTTTTATTCAACATAATATTGTAAATAATAAAACAAATGAAAATGGCATGGACAAAAATGATGGGACCGCTAACCTAATATTTTGTTGCACAACCTTTAGAGGCAATCACTGCAATCAAACGTTTTCTGTAGCTCTCAATGAGACTTCTGCACCTGTTAACAGGTAGTTTGGCCCACTCTTCCTGAGCAAACTGCTCCAGCTGTCTCAGGTTTGATGGGTGCCTTCTCCAGAAGGCAAGTTTCAGCTCTTTCCATAGATGTTCGATAGGATTCAGATCAGGACTCATAGAAGGCCACTTCAGAATAGTCCAATGTTTTGTTCTTATCCATTCTTGGGTGCTTTTAGCTGTGTGTTTTGGGTCATTATCCTGTTGGAGGACCCATGACCTGCGACTGAGACAGAGCTTTCTGACAGTGGGCAGTACGTTTCGCTCCAGAACGCCTTGATAGTCTTGAGATTTCATTGTGCCCTGCACAGATTCAAGGCACCCTGTGCCAGGCGCAGCAAAGCAGCCCCAAAACATAACCGAGCCTCCTCCATGTTTCACTGTAGGTATGGTGTTCTTTTCTTTGAAAACTTCATTTTTTCGTCTGTGAACATAGAGCTGATGTGACTTGCCAAAAAGCTCCAGTTTGATCGTCTGTCCAAAGGACATTCTCCCAGAAGGATTGTGGCTTGTCAGTATGCATTTTAGCAAATTCCAGTCTGGCTCTTTTATGTTTTTCTTTCAAAAGTGGAGTCCTCCTGGGTCTTCTTCCATGGAGCCCACTTTCGCTCAAAAAAGCGACGGATGGTGCGATCAGAAACTGACATACCTTCACCTTGGAGTTCAGCTTGTATCTCTTTGGCAGTTATCCTTGGTTCTTTTTCTACCATTCGCACTATCCTTCTGTTCAATCTGGGGTCAATTTTCCTCTTGCGGCCGCGCCCAGGGAGGTTGGCTACAGTTCCATGGACCTTAAACTTCTTAATAATATTTGCAACTGTTGTCACAGGAACATCAAGCTGCTTGGAGATGGTCTTGTAGCCTTTACCTTTACCATGCTTGTCTATTATTTTCTTTCTGATCTCCTCAGACAACTCTCTCCTTTGCTTTCTCTGGTCCATGTTCAGTGTGGTGCACACAACGATACCAAACAGCACAGTGACTACTTTTCTCCATTTAAATAGGCTGAATGGCTGATTACAAGATTGGAGACATGTGTGATACTAATTAAAGAAACTAATTAGTTTGAAATATCACTATAATCCAATGATCTATTATCTTTTCTAAGGGGTACCAACAAATGTGTCCAGGCCATTTTAGAATATCTTTGTAGAATAAGCAATAATTCATCTCTTTTCACAGCTTCTTTGCTTTATTCTATGACATACCAAAGGCATGCAAGTATACATGATAAAATAGCTTTTAATTTCATCACTTTTCAGGAGGAATGAAGCATTATTTCAATGAGCTGTAAGGGTACCCACAAATTTGAGAACATCTGTGTATGTGTACTGTAACACAGCAGGGAGGGGGTTAATATCCTCACTGCAGAAAACATGTGCAAATGCACATTGGTTGTTGTAATTGTTTTGTTTTATTATTTAATTATCCCCTGCACCTGGTGATCATTGTAAATTAGAGCCAGGTGCAGGGTATTTAAAGAGAGCAGCCAGTCTGTTCTAGGCTGCTGAGTAGAAGGAGGCAGAAGAGGTGCTCTGTCTCCGAGTAGCCAGAGTTAAAAAGTAAGTGCGGTGTTAAACTTGTGTTTTGTGTAAGTACGGGGAAACAGCTTAGCTGTCCCGTGGTAGTCAGGGTGTACCTGTGTGTTAGTTAGTGCTTGTAAAAGAGCTAAGTGTTTGTTTTGTTTATTTTGGTTTTTTGTGACTATTAAAAAAATAGCGCAACAGCGCTTTTAAAAATCAAGTTTTGTGTGTGGCTGGGTCATTTAAAGTGCTGGAAAAGAACGCGAAGGGCAAAAATATATATAATGATTGTGAAAGCCAATATTGTTTTGTATTATTGATTTTAAAACCTCGTGAGGATGCGTGACTAATCAGCTACTGATTATTTAACTAAAGAGCTCTGAAAGTTCATGCACTTACCTGGTACAATTTTAATGCCTCAGTACACAGAACAAATAATGAAGTGTATTATACCTCTGATATAATACATTCATTATATCAAGTTGACATGGCCAGTCTATGGGAGAAGATGCTGTGATGTTGTATTATTATTATTATTATTATTATTATTATTATTATTTATTTCTTAGCAGACGCCCTTATCCAGGGCGACTTACAACGGTTACAAGATATCACATTATTTTTACATACAATTACCCATTTATACAGTTGGGTTTTTACTGGAGCAATCTAGGTAAAGTACCTTGCTCAAGGGTACAGCAGCAGTGTCCCCACCGGGGATTGAACCCACGACCCTCCGGTCAAGAGTCCAGAGCCCTAACCACTACTCCACACTGCTGCCCCACTACTCCACACAGTGACCCATGTTGTAGAAACTTATGGGCCATGAGGTTCTCAAAGGCCAGGGCCCATTCAGAGTATTGCAGTTTGGAGATTCCTTAGAAACCGTTGTGACTAAGGCCCTGTCCACATTACATAACCAACCTCGAGAACCATACTCGAAAGTGTTCTAATGAATCCAGCTAAAAGTGCCCACTCTGTGTTATTATTATTATTATTATTATTATTATTATTATTATTATTATTCTTGGTGGTCCATGGTGTTACTTGATCTTGGACTGTAACAGGGCGAGGTCTGTGCTGGTTGTCTGATGCATGCATGATCCTGCAGGAGGAGGTCGGGAGCCCAGTAGGATCAATCTGTCAATCACGGCAGTGACACAGAGAGGTTGGGTGAGGGTGTGTTGTCTCTCCCTCTCTGAGTGGTCAGGATGTGGGCCTTGGGGGGGGTCGCTCGACCTATAAAATGATGCTTTGCTGTTCCTTCTGCCTTGCCCTCCTAGGAGAAAAGACAGCAGGAGCCCTGTTCATTAAGCTGGATTGCAAAGCATAACAGAACACCAGTGACTGGAGCAAGAGAAAAAGGCAAGCAAGCCCGGCTGGAGAAGACAGCCGCGGCACAAGGATTAGGGCATTTTATTGTTTCCAAATACCCCTAGTGGGACGTTATTAGCTTAGCTGTGGAAGGCTGAGCAGCCCTGTGAGTATTAGTGAGGGAATAGCAAAGCATACCTGAAAACCCGAGCCGCACCGGATAGTGGAGGCTGCAGGACGCTGCAGGAAACAGCACCTTTTATTTGCAGTTTGTTACTGTGTTTTATTTTCCTTTTTCCTTTCGCTTTCTGTTTTAGAATATTATTTTGCCACCCGCGAGTGCAAATATGTGCACATATATTCAATGTTGGTAGTCACTGTGTGACCCAGTTACCATTGTCGGTACTTGGGCCACGACTTAAGAGCGCTCTCTACGGGAATTAATAAAAATGTGCACTGCTGTGATGTTTCAAATAAAACCTTCTGTCCAGTGAATTCCCCACACCCTCCCACATGAACTAATATAACAAAAACAATAATAATTAACATCACAGCAAATTCTCATAACAAAGCATTTTAAAAACGTATCGTTCAAAACATTACAAGAGGATGAAGTTAATTTTGAAAAGTGGAAGTGATTTATGTTAAAAAGCTGAAGATAGAAGATAGTTGCTACACAACTCTTGTAAAACATTAATGATTTAACAGAAACACTTTGAATAACCCAACAAATCAACTAATCAACCCAGTTATAAAATATTTTATTTTACTTAAATAGTAAAGAGTGTCTGTTTTCAAAACTTGAATGCTGTTTTTTATGTAACATTGGTATTAAGTTGTGTAATACACAACTTAATACCAATGTTACATAAAAAACAGCATTGCTCCTATATTCAGCAAAGAATTAAGCATACAAAAGAAATATTTACTGTAGTGAATATGCATGCTATTGCAGATCATTTTTATTAAACTAAACTAGCAGTGAAGGATTTAACAAAGATTGTTAATAATGCTATACATAATCTTACTAACTCTACACTGCACTGTTTAAAAAAGCTGTAGAAAAGCAATTTATACAGAAGAGAAAAAATACACGTCCTGCTGAATATGGCACTGTCCACACTATGCCTTTAAACCACTTAAAAGTTCTAAATACGGCAAGCGTCAGCACTACACAGCGCTTAATACCGTACTTGAGACCACCTCAGGGGGCAGTCTCGAGTCCGCTTCTAATCAAGTAGTGCAGTTTGTCAGAAGTGTAGCTGCTGTAATAACAAACTACTTTTTATGTGTATCTTCCAATATCCCCAAATGCCCTATGATATGCTTGGCAAAATACTGAGAACAGGTGTCTAACGGACTTGCTATCAGTGTACACGCCATACTGGGTATTTTATACCGAAAATAAAATCTTTCAGGGCATCTCTGTTAAACTAGTCACAAAAGCACAATGATAACATAGGTGACTGCAAGAGTGAAATGAGAGTTAAAAATAGGACTGGAGATGAAGAATAAAACTTATTTCAGCTCTGTTATAAATAAAACTAAAACAGAATCAGGCTCAGTCAAGCTAAGAAGGTAAAAACAAACATTGATTTGCAATTAACTTAATTAGTTTAATTATGAAAGAGAATCTGATCAAAATTAGTTTATAGGGATGTAATATGATCAAAAATAAAACCAAAAAACTTCAAGCCCTTTTGGTAATTTGACCTTTTTTTGAACTGTGTAATTTATTGTTTGAGTGTGAATCAGATCTGTACGTGCAATTTACAGAGAATCTAACCACAGAAACCTGGAGGAAGCAAAATACTGCCGTGAGACTACACAAAATATGCGACCTATTGCACGTGAAGCACAGTTCAAGCAGGATGCTGCTACTTGTGGTTAATGGTGCTAGTGTCAGTGTAGCAGCTAGTACAGCAAGCAGTCTGAGCTATTTCCTGTTGAAACATAAAAGAAAACATCCACACACTTTGACAATGATGAGTGGTGTACATCAATACCTCCAATAACCTAACACGAAGGCTTCAATCTGAGACACAGGCTGGTGAAAAGATGCATTTCAATTAGAGTCCCTGAAGTTCCACTTTAGTCAGATAGCATCGTCTAGCATTCCAGATATGTAATGACCAGTTCAGTTCCACAATCTATATTACCCACACGAACCTCGGAGAATAATTTTCAAGCCATAGTAGTAGTAACCAGAAGACAAAACCGACACACACACACACACATTAATAATCAACATTTACGAAGCTCTTTAATTCTTTACAAATCTGTGTGACAGGACAGCGTCACTGACAATGGTGTTTAGACCATTCAGAAAGGAGAATCCACAGAATGACATTTATTGATTTGCAGGAGAGAAACATGCCCATATAGATATGCATATATGAAAACTTTTGGCCCATGGCCTTGTCCACAGGGCCTAGTTAGCCGCCCTTATGCCGGCAGAATATGTGATACTTAAAAAAAACAATTCTTTAACTAACTAAGTAATGCCGACAGGCAGGACAAGTGGCTTCTGGCCACCTTCCCCCAAAAGAGGACAAGGCCACCTCAGCCTCCACCTCCTCGCAGAATAAAACCGCCTGGCGCTCAGGTAAGGAAACCCCCCTACTCCAGAAACAGGTAGGAAGAAAACTTAGGGAATCCATGGCCAAGGGTAGCCCTTAGTAGTAATATTACTATAGCTTCTGTCAAAAGTTTGATTGATGACCCTTTTGACCTTTTTTTGACCTTATAGGTGTGAATATATGAATATATAATGAGGGGGGGCGTGGATTTATGAATTTATGAATATATAATGAGGGGGCATGGATTTATGAATATATAATGAGGGGGCCGTGGATTTTATGATGGTTACAAGACAGATATGCTTATTGAATATAGGTATATATATATATATATATATATATATATATATATATATATATATATATATATATATATATATATATACCTATAAACTTATGGCACGTCTTTTTATAAGATATGGACAAAAAATCTGTGTTTAATATGTTATTTATGTAATCGGGATAGTGGGCTACCCAAGTTTTTATAAATGCTTATGTTAACTTATGCTTTGTGCAGACAACATTAAAGTCTTTTTTTTTTTTTTTTCACATGACACACTTACTGAAAACAGAAAGTTTAAAAATAAGTTATTAAAAGCATAAAGAAAAAAACAAACAAAAAAAAGAAAACGCCTTATTCACCATTTAAAAGCATTTAAACAAACATTACACACAGTAATCACATTGCATATCCTTATAATTTACATTTTTTTAGATATTGTCACTGTTATCTCATTTTATATATATATATATATATATATATATATATATATATATATATATATATATATATATATATAGACACGTAATGAAAAAGAAAGTTTAAAACAGTGTATCACAAAATAAAACAGATATTAAATTAAATATTTATAAAAAAGAACAAAAACAAAACAAATTCTACCAGAGTACAATTTCTGAAAAAGTGCTCTCTCTCTCTCTCTCTCTCTCTCTCTCTCTCTCTCTCTCTCTCTCTCTCTCACCGTTTTTCAAAAAAAACCCACCTGCCCTGCACAAGTACAGCCCGAATTCTCTCCCTCTCAAACATCTGCCCGCTTTAAAACTCAGCTGCTAAATGACTCCAAAAACTTGTTCTGTGACTTAAATAGGGGGGCAAAATCATCAATCCTGGAGTCGTGTAGTCTAGTTTTGTTGTTTGGAAAACAGGTGGTTATCTCACTTGAATATACCGCGGCCTTCAAAAGATTAGACAGAAATGTTTTCACCCGTGACTCTAATCATCTCTGCAGGGTCCTAATGCCCCAAATGTATTGTATATGTCCTATAATAATAATTATTTTAAACCAAACTTTTTATTTTTTACTATACCTTAATTTACACCCCATGATCATTTACAAATGTATTCATTAACCCCTCTTTAGTTTAAATCCCAGACACTTTCCATTATATGAGTACTTTGTTCACCATCCAGTTGGATTATATGGCCCTTTCACATTTTTGTTTTCTTAAACCAACACTATATATATATATATATATATATATATATATATATATATATATATATATCCTAAATAAAGCGTGTGTGCAAGTGTTTGTATGTTTTAATGCATATTAACCTATGTGCATTTCTGTATTTTGGTTGAATAAAAAATGCAATATTGCCTTGAAGTCATGTATACTTCCAATAAATATTTGAAAGGTTCCTTATAGGGTATGCATTAACTACATCCTTACATTTTAATGGTAATGTTTATTTGAAGTACTGCACAAAAACTTGGTCTTATTTTGTCCTCATGTATTCCCATCATAGGGATGTCCCAGGGCCCTAGCTCACAGGCCCAGCATGGAGGCAAGGTAGAACAACACATGGGTGAGGGGAAATCAAAGGAGGTTTTCAGAATGCATGGCTTTATCAGATAAGGCTATCCTGTCTGGGCCCAAAGGAGTGAACGGAGACATGGAGGATTCACTCTAATGAGTTAACACAGCATTTGACCAGAAGGGTCTCCAGCCCTTTTTACAGGCTACTGGAGAATACATCTGGTCTAAATTAGCCAGAAAGGCGGAAGGCGCAAAGGTCATTGAGCCAAAATGACCGGTATGTGTGCGGGGCTGTTTCAGAGCCTAAGAGATGCAGAGCCTTCCAAATAGGTATATTAGAGTTTTGGGTTAAATTAAATAAATACAACTGAAGGGGTTATTTGGAGGAAATAAACATTATCATTAAGGAGATTGTTTATTGTCGTTAAGATTAAAACCTGGAAACAATTCTATAAACAAAAACTGTTTAATCATGTTTGTTTGTTTGTTTTTATTTTTTTTTAAAAGCTAAAAATGAGAGAACATTTTTATCCTGAAGCAAATAAAATTAAAAATGCTAAAATGAGACGTTTTAAAAATATACCGCATGAACATTAACAAAATGTGAGAATATTTTTTGCATGTAATACCGCGTAAAGAAAATAGAAATAACTAAGCCGACGTTTAACTATAAACAAACAAACAGGTATATGTATTTGCTTTTGCAATTCTTGTTTATTCTCGTCATACCAATAAAAGCTTATTGAATTGAATATAACTGAATAAGAGTTTAACATGTTCTAAACATGTTAAATATAGAGTAAAGAAAATATAAGTAAAGTATAGCATTCCACTAAAGAATAAGGCCTACGGTTTTTGTAATGTATTTAGATTCCCTGAAAAAGGCACGGAACAGCTTTTTAGAGAGAGAGACCCCAGCTCTGACCAAAGATCTTTTCTGAAATGAGGGACATCCCTTTCTTCGGGGGAGTGGTCTGGTGAACCTGCCTATATCTTTCCAAAGAAATGGGGTCAGTCTCCAATACTTTATTGTGGATTTATTTTCTTGAGGTACATGTTTTACAATATTTGGTATGCTCTATATACACCCAAAAAACACAAGTGCATTATTTTTACTTTGTGTATTTAAGAATCATGAACAAACCCTGGTATTTGTGAGATGATAGGTGCAGTCATCATGTACCTTAAATTAGAAACTCCTCCTTTATAGATACGTTTTCAATGTGTTATTTTACTGAACATAATTACAATATGCTTTTACAATGTGTTCCAGGTGTTATGTTTTATTTTTTTAATGCATGTGGAGATACAGGTTTGAACCTTAGGTGTCAGTAATTACATAAATAAATACATCCTTATTTACATGATAAACGCAGATATCTATACGCCCAGAATGCCTTATTTCTTTAAATTATTGTATACACTCTTTATTGTTGAGCTCTCATTAAATTGAATTTATTTATATACAAAATAATTAAATGCTCCCCGGTATTGTGAATGTCAGAATATGACAGGTCGCCCCAAAGTTTGTGTTAAAAATATCGATACTTTAAGTTATACATACTTTAATTTTTTAATAATGGATTGATGCGTGGATTTGTTTAACTTCATATTCCCCCAAAATTGTTATGTTGGTAGGTTTGTAACACCGGGTCGGTGTTATTTTGGGGGTAAGTGTTTAAAAATGGTCCACCTTGTACTGCGCTTGACCTGGGTATGTAAATGATTTTAGCTCAGAAAACAAGCAAATGTCCACCTGAAAGGGGTACGATGTACTGAGTTGGTCCCTTAAAGTATTTTTTATATAATATTTCACTATTCATCAAATGTATGTGAGTTTAACTGATGAGCAACAAATAGGGTTACATTGTAGACATCTAGGATTTGGGAGTTGAACTATAATTTGGCTTGTTCTTAGTGACTTATGCAGTAGTCAATCAAAGCAAGGACAGCGTCCCATTTTCTGACGTTACACAGGTCAAGTTGCGGTACACATACCATATTCTGATTATATTCCACTTACTGGTCCTATGCCAGAGCCACAAAAATAAAGAGGGAAACAAGTAGAAGAGTTATGTGTATATTTGAATAGTAATAGTAGATTGTAGTCTACTGTCTGTTTAAACTTCCCAAAGTGTTACAAATGGTACTTTGTGATGTATTATTATGAAAGAAAAACATAAAAAAGCCAGACTGGAATTTGCTAAAATGCATATTGACAAGCCACAATCCTTCTGGGAGAATGTCCTTTGGACAGATGAGTCAAAACTGGAGCTTTTTTGGCAAGTCACATCAGCTCTATGTTCACAGACGAAAAAATGAAGCTTTCAAAGAAAAGAACACCATACCTACAGTGAAACATGGAGGAGGCTCGGTTATGTTTTGGGGCTGCTTTGCTGCGCCTGGCACAGGGTGCCTTGAATCTGTTCAGGGCACAATGAAATCTCAAAACTATCAAGGCATTCTGGAGCGAAACGTACTGCCCAGTGTCAGAAAGCTCTGTCTCAGTCGCAGGTCATGGGTCCTCCAACAGGATAATGACCCAAAACACACAGCTAAAAGCACCCAAGAATGGATAAGAACAAAACATTGGACTATTCTGAAGTGGCCTTCTATGAGTCCTGATCTGAATCCTATCGAACATCTATGGAAAGAGCTGAAACTTGCAGTCTGGAGAAGGCACCCATCAAACCTGAGACAGCTGGAGCAGTTTGCTCAGGAAGAGTGGGCCAAACTACTTGTTAACAGGTGCAGAAGTCTCATTGAGAGCTACAGAAAACGTTTGATTGCAGTGATTGCCTCTAAAGGTTGTGCAACAAAATATTAGGTTAGCGGTCCCATCATTTTTGTCTATGCCATTTTCATTTGTTTTCTTATTTACAATATTATGTTGAATAAAAAATCAAAAGCAAAGTCTGATTTCTATTAAATATGGAATAAACAATGGTGGATGCCAATTACTTTTGTCAAGTTATTTCAGAGAAAATTGTGCATTCTTCATTTTTTGTGGAGGGGTACCAACAAATTTGAGCACGTCTGTAATATATATATATATATATATATATATATGATGTGTAAATTAAAATATGTTAGCATTGTCTATTAGTAAATGTCTGTTCTGCACTGTATTTGTGTCGTTTTTGTTTCTTAATGTTAATTAATTGGAGGAAGATACACTGATTATTAATCATTTGAAAGAGTATTTATGATTCCAGGTCTAGTTAAAACGTGTTCTATTAGCTCTGCCGCCCCTCCATTCTGACAACCTGTGCAACTGAAATAAACTCCTTTGCCTGACGCGGGAGTATTTTATGATGTGACGTCACTGACCTTGTTTAAATTTTCAGTATGTAGCGTATGAGATTTCACTGTGTAGTGTATGAGGTTTCACTGTGTAGTGTATGCGATTTCACTGTGTACCGCATGCAATTTCAGTGTGTAGTGTATGAGGTGTCGGTTTTAATTTTGTCCCTAACGGCGCCTAATACTAATAGCTAATTTCTAAATTAGTAAAGAATTGCGCTAATATAACGAAGCTAAATTTGAACTCCTAGCTGGAGCAACGAGAGAGGGCGAGAGGGCGGGGCAGAGAAGGAGGGGGAGACGCTGCTAGGCAACCGGCTCGTGAACATTCCACTCAGCTGAGCAGAGACCGTTAGAATTTAAAAATGCGAACGTTCCGAGCATTTGAATATAACCATATTTTAAATAATCAAATAGGACTGTATTAAAAAATATATTATGTTTTTCAAAATAATGTGTTATGTGGAATATTGAAACAATCAAATTAAATAACACATGTTTGGACACAAAATATTTTTCTTCCTCATAACGTGTTAGAAAATGTAAACAGCAGTTGGAGAATGCCGAAGTCGATCATCCTAGCATGTTAAACGAGGGCATTTCTCATGTAAGCTGCTTCCAGTAATAGATCGTTTATACTGTTCTTTATGGTCCGCATCCCAGCCCGAGACCACGATCCAGTGGCCGACGGAGATGTTTTTCAAAGTAATATGTTATTTGGAATATTAAAACAATCAAACTAAATAACACATGTTTGTACACAACATATTTTTCAGTGACTTTAACAAGTAGTCTGTTTACAACAAAACTGCAATCTGTGTTAGGAACGCTATTTTAGTCTGATTTAAAATGGAAATTAAAATGGTATTGAGTGCTGACAACAGTTTGGTATCAGCTGTTGATTTCCTTGAAACAATCTTTTATAGTAAAATGGACACATTTATTCGTTTTAAAACTAGGTGAAATTGAATTGTCAGAAGTGGGATTTGATCCCACGCCTCCAGAACACAGACTCCTTTGAAACGACAGTGTCCTTGAGTCTGGCGCCTTAGACTACTCGGCCAGTCTGAGTTTGTCATTGTAGAAAACCGCATTATTTAGTTCAGCACAGACTAGGGTTGTCTTGCATCAAGGCCTGATTGGGTTTATTACGCACATACCAGCTGTTGCTTCATGAATGATGTTATGACAATTGTAAAAAAAAAAAAACACGAATTGAAGCCAACCCAAAAAAGGAAGATTATTTATTTCAATATCGTTATAGCTATAAATGATGCACACATTTTACAATAGCAATTGCTATATGACAATGACCAATAAGTAATTTTGTTGCAATACTGTATACAATGTGAACAGAATACATTTGCATCGTTACTTTACCGAAAGTAGTCGTGGTTAAGGTGATGAATTTGAAATCTATTGGTGTTTGCTCCTACATGTTCATATCCTGCCGACTACGTGCACCGTTTTTATATCTTCGTTGTTAATTCTTAAAGGTCTGTTAAGCTTAAAGGTATCAATCATTACTTGCTGTACTTTCTTCAAAACTAGTATTTCTATAGCTATTTTCACTATCTCATGCAAGGAAGTGTTAATATGACTTTATTACCCAACTATGTCATTGAAGACTGGCCAACATTAATTTCGGATTCACTTTAGTTTATTGTGCTATATCAAATGAAACATAAAAATGAATCGCAATACAATAAATCTCTGTTTGATCGCTATACAATCTATATGTTGTGTAGGCTAAATTGTATAAATAAATGTCCGGAAACATTCAAATTCAAACACGTTAAAAAATGAAATAGTGTGGAATAGAAACAAAGACGGTTTTGACCTCGACGTGATTTGTACACGCAACCTTCTGATCTGAAGTCAGACGCGCTACCGTTGCGCCACGAAGTCTAGGTGTAATGCCAGCTTGTTATGCAATGCTAGAGTGTACAGCAAGCATGCCAAACATGGTAATGCCGACGCTGATGCTAGGAAAACACTCGGTATCACCAGGGTCATAGGAAACAGCCGACTCAATACATGTTCGTAGCCAGCAGGGCTATGAAGTTGTCGGAAGTGTGTTTGATTCTCAGCTTTAAAAGTAAAGAAAACATAAAACAATGCGATTTGCTTTTATAAATTTCATTATTTGAAACGTGGGCATAAACACAGCTGTATTGGCTGGGAATCGTCTCTGGTCAATTACTTGGAAAGCAGCTATGCTGACCAATATATCACCTATAAGGAAAAGCTGGCAGTACTGAGTGACACACAAGACGGATTCTCTCAGCGCATCTCCTCTGAATGCGCACTGGCACAAAGGGGCTTTGCTCATCTAATGACGTGGCAGAATGCAATAATGTAGTGGGTTAATTTGCCAACAAAAGAAACATAAATACATGTGTATGTATTTGACACAAATGACCATATGCCTGTGTTTATGTATTTATTTTCTGCACGTATTAATTAGTATTGTGTGAATATTTTATTTAGATCGTTTTTTTCTTTTCATAATTTTCTGTTTGCTTTGCACTGTGTTTTTTGCTGTGTTGATTATTATTTGTCTATTTTGTAGGTGCACGAGTGAAACGGAGTTCGTAATTAAAGTATTTTTTGTTTTGTTTATCACAAGCACTGAGCACACGGACCTCAGGTCCCGCCCCAAACAATTGCAGGTACCTGTACACACCTGGAATTAGAAGGGCTTTGAGGAATAAAAAGGGTGAGGAACTAGGAGACTGGGAGCATGGAACTAGGAGATACCGGAATAGGAAAGAGAGAGAAGCCGAGGGAAGTAAACGAGAATAAAGAGGACGAGATTAGACAGCGAGTGGTTAGGTTTTTTTTGTGCACGGACAGTGTCAGTTTCGTTTTGTTATTTTTTTTCGGGGACTCACTCTGGGAGGACTGCGGAACTTGGTGATTGAAGACATTTGAAAAGAGGTACTGACAAGAACCTTTGCGTTCGTGGTTTGTCAGGATATCAGGATCTCTCCTGAGGCCTTCAGCTGAAGCGCAGCACCCTATGGAGAGGGCTGCCCAAACAGGCGTCTGGACAGGAGCCCTAGGAGGAGGTCTGGACCAGAGAGTGGATGACGTATGGTTAAGTGAACAAATACACATTAAAATGCATCTAACGCTCAAAAATAAAACAATAATTCAAATAAACAAACTGTGCAAAAAAAGGAAAACCAATCCAATTAAAATTCAAAAATCATAAGTGATAATACTGAATAAAATAATAATCAACACATTCGACACCCGTGACATTACCACCACTGCGATCTTGAAAATGTTTGTATGCCACAAAATAATGAACAGTCGTTCATTATTTTGTGTATCAGCCGCCACACAAAGCTGAGCGCAGTGCGGTATACTGTAATGATGTTCCAGTCAGTCTGCCCGGACTGCACTTGAACCATCTTAAAAACACGAAGCCCCTAATAAGCTAATTTGTAAAAGTTAGTAAAGAGTTGCGCTAATAAAACTAAGCTAAATTTGAACTCCTAGCTGGAGCAACGAGAGAGGGCGAGAGGGCGGGGCAGAGAAGGAGGGGGAGACGCTGCTAGGCAACCGGCTCGTGAACATTCCACTCAGCTGAGCAGAGACCGTTAGGATTTAAAAATGCGAACGTTCCGAGCGGCGTTAGGCGCTTCGTTAAATTAACACACCGTTGCTGGCATTTTAATTTTGAAGAAAACCATATTTTAAATACTCAAATAGCACTGTATTAAAAAAATATATTATGTTTTTCAAAGTAATACGTTATGTGGAATATTAAAATGTACTTGGCTTGATTCATGCCAAAGCTGCCCGATTTCAGCCTTGCTGAAGCACCCCCAGATCATCACCGGTCCTCCACCACATTTCACAGTGGGTGCGAGACACTGAGGCTTGTAGGCCTCTCCAGGTCTCCGTCTAACCATTAGACGACCAGGTGTTGGGCAAAGCTGAAAATTGGACTCATCTGGGGGTGCTTCAGCAAGGCTGGAATCGGGCAGATTTGTCTTTGTGAAGGACTCATGAATCAAGCCAAGTACAAGGTTGTCCTGGAAGAAAACTTGCTTCCTTCTGCTCTGACAATATCAATGTGAAAGACTGGTGGAGAGCATGCCAAGACGCATGAAAGCTGTGCTTGAAAATCAGGGTTATTCCACCAAATATTGATTTCTGAACTCTTCCTAAGTTAAAACATTACTATTGTGTTGTTTAAAAATGAATATGAACTTATTTTCTTTGCATTATTCGAGGTCTGACAACACTGCATCTTTTTTGTTATTTTGACCAGTTGTCATTTTCTGCAAATAAATGCTCTAAATGACAATATTTTTATTTGGAATTTAGGAGAAATGTTGTCAGTAGTTTATAGAATAAAACAAAAATGTTCATTTTACCCAAACACATACCTATAAAAAGTAAAACCAGAGAAACTGATAATTTTGCAGTGGTCTCTTAATTTTTTCCAGAGCTGTATATATATAATGTAATCCACGGGATTTCCACAACGCGATGGTTTATCTTATTTTGCCAAGAATAATATTAAATATAATATTTTTTAAAATATTATAAAGATAAAGTAGTATACAGTTTGAACACATTAGAAGCTGTTCAAGGACGCACATTTTAATGACTAGTCTATATGAAAACATTCTTGTGAAAAAAAAACAACCAGCTAAAAACCATTATTTGATTTTCCTGTCTATTTTTAACAAAGACAATGACGTCTGCAGACAGCGTTAGTGTTCTGGTCAGCGAGAAGTACTGAATAACTGTTTGCACTGTTCCGTGTTTGTTTTCAGCTCATTGAAAGATGACATTCTACAATGACATTTATCCACTTTACCCTCAACAAAGGACGCCCTTCATCTTCAACCTCAGCCAGCTCATACTCATTCTGGTGTTTTTAGTCCTTGCTTGCAGTTTCCTTGTTATACTAACAGTCATTTCTAATGAGAAAATACTGTTTCCAGCTAAACCGACACAGGCACCAAAATGTGAGTGTAACATAGATTATTCTGCTCCAGTTTCGGACTGCAAATGCATGTAATGAACTTCTCTTCCACTAGGCGTCGCTTGAAACACAAGAATCCACTGTTATTTAATATTAATAACCCGCTTTCCAAACACTACACACTTAAACTAGATAATATATCCTATCTTAAAGAAACTTTCTTTTGTAATACATATCATATACCACGATGCTAACAAACTTAAAACTCCTTTTTATTTTTTATTTACCATTTATAAAATGTCACAAACCACTCAGACTGTGTTTTCTTCCTCCACCCTCAAAAGAGAGCAGAACGGTCATCAATGATCAAGAACAGCTACAGTGAAGCAGCATTTAAGACCCGCTTCACGCTCAGAAGAAAACACTGTAACTCCTCATCATGGTTAGCGAGACCAGACACTTTAGAAACGCATTTCACTAGACACAAACTATAAAAATGATCCCTGAAAGTATAGTCTTAACAAATACAGGGGAAAACAACTTCCCTACTCCCGGCATGTATCACTGCAGTGATGGAGTCTGTGTCAGTTTCCTTTCTAGTATAACACTTGTTCATAGTAATGTTAATAATTGCCAATGTGTTTCAAACACAAAATTCACATAATGAAATAACCACTCAATTAAAGTATAATGTAAAAAAGAGAAGATAAGTAATACCCAGGGTGCACCTCTCTATGAATAATTTAAAGAAACAACCAATCACCAATCTCTCTAGCCGGGGGAGGTTTCAGTCCCCGCCCACCTGCATAGTATTCAGGAGGAGGAAGGCTCTGGTCATTTCAAGGGTTTTGCTGCAAATGTGTTTCTTACCCTTTAAGTGCCGTTGTCCTAATCCGAGGCTACTTTGTCATTTTTGGCGCATTTTTAACTGGCATCTTATTTGAATGTTCTTTTAACTCTATTGTTATGATAACTTACTCTAATTGTGTTAACCGTAACAGTTAAGTCTAGATGTAACGTATCAGATTACATAAACACACCTTGTGTTCAGAATTTTATTTTTTTTTTAATGTATGCGTCCTCTATGGGTAGAGGCAGATAAGCTGCGTACCTGCTGTTTCTACACATTAACATTTACGAAATACACACACTAAATTGAAATGTAAAATTTTAGAAAATCTACTTTACCAACAGAAGAAAAACAAGCTAGCAGAGGATGGTTTCGATCCATCGACCTCTGGGTTATGGGTCCAGCACGCTTCCGCTGCGCCTCTCTGCTATGCCACTCTGCTACAGCTGCTGCAGTTGAGATGATCCGTTTTCTTTTCTCCCAAATACGGTATGCAAAGTATGCAACCTGCCCACTGATCACAGGCAGTTTTATCCCCCAGTTTCGGCTGCCAATTCCAATATTCAGTCTGTAAAGCATCTTAAATCGTGGAAAGCGCTCTTTGTTTAAAATTACACTGAAGACTTATTTTGTTCGACCAGGTTAATAATTGCAACACCAACGTCTGCTGTTCAACTAAACACAACAATCTCCAGTCTTCTGCAATCTGCTCATCACTACATGGCCACAGCCTTAGCCCCAGCGACCAAATCTTCATTTACCATTGGATGGAAAACATTTACAACTTTCTGCACTCAAAACAAAATACATCCCATTCCGATTTAATGAACAGCGGATTGTAGCCTCCATCGCCCATGCAAGGGATTCTCTTCACTTAGCCCCCACTACCGTTAAAGCCTACATCTCTGGAATTCAGTATTTCTGCTGCCTCATCTCCGTCCCTTCTCCAACACTCCTATCCATCCCATCAGTTTGCTGACACTCAGAGAGATCCTCAAGAGCCCCCCCTCCCTGCTGCTCCCTCCTGGCTCCCTATATCAATAGACATCCTTCACTCTTTAATCTCTACCCTCAGAAAAGGCTGCTCTGTCTATTCAATGACCTGACCATGGAAGTACTATGTCTAACTGCTCTTGTGAAGCACTTCCTCTGCAGGACTCCTGGAGGAACAGAGTGCACCCTGTGAACTTATCATGACAACACCAGTGATTTACCAGTGGGAAAAAAGGCAACAGTTACCAGGACATCAAGAGGAATACAATGGATAGACTCTGAGCGTTAAGCCATTTCAACCATGAGGTCTTGTGAACCATTCCGTGCACCCAGATACTGGCCAGCTGTAGTAATTTTACTACAGAATACTACACCTTGAAGTAAAAAAAAAAAGTTAACCAACCAACATTCTGTGCCCAGATTCGTATCTCTCTCACCTATAACCTTCAGCACCTCCTTGCCTTTATGACAGACCTCAGGCTATCCCTTAACCTGGCCCCTTCCTCCATCAGGAATTATCTCTCAGGTATACAGCACCAGTTCCTCCTCCGTTCCCAACCCAGCAGTCGGAGGATGCTGCCTGACCCAGCAGAAAGTGTTTATATCTAATCCTTTGCTCTTCTTGTGTCTCCCTCTCTACATCACCTAGCGGCCAGAGCATGCTGCCTGACCCGACGAGAAGGGAAAACTCTTCGTCCCCCTATCTCGTCCTGCTATCAGTATCTAACCTCAATGTTACTAAGCACCATTCCCAAACTCCAGCCCTCAATCTCGCCATCCCTCTCAAACTCCTCTCACTCTTAAACTCTCAAATGTCTCGCCCCTCTCAAGCCTTCTAAGCAACCGGAGAAATCATTCTTAATATCTCACTCCCAATTTTCGCCTCTCAAGCCCCTCGTAGGCAACCAGTGAAATATTAGTCAAGGCCTATTCTTATGTTCTCTAGAAATGACCCTTTCAAATATAGACTTAACTTTTATTGGCAGACCGTCACCCCCAACTGGCAAGCTCTACTTCATATGATACAATGACTGGGCAACAACGAGGTGTTCCATTAACAATACAAACTAACTTGAGGCAGCCAAGCCGTTAAAGCATACCTTAAGTGTGTCGTGTGATACAAAAGCAAGTTTTGGCATTTTTGCATTGCCTGCCTCAAACAAGCTCGAGCCACAGCACACAGCGCTGCTGCATCGGGACACAGATTGTGGATTTATAAGCGACTGAATAAAAGAGCTGAGACTACTTTTTGAAGAAATTGAAAACATACCTCTAGTCGAAATATCTGCTATTTAGTTAATTAATTTATTTTTTGAATTTGCAAATGGCAGACTACATTGCCAATAAGACAATCTGAATTGCTCATATTAAGCTGCGATGTAGCCTATGAGAATCACGGGCACAATTCAAGGGGAATTAGCTCAAATGGTAGAGCGCTCGCTTAGCATGCGAGAAGTAGCGGGATCGATGCCCGCATTCTACAAATAGTTTTAATGTATCTGCGTATTTAGTCCCAACGCATTATGGAGATAATTACAAAGTGTGACAATTCTTTTTAACAGAGTCGCCTGCCCTACATGTGTATTTTAAAGCAAAGTCTCCTAATTTGTAATATTCCCCAGGCTGAAAAACTGCAGTGCGCCCTCCATCGTATGCCTTCCGAGAAGCGGAGATTTTTTATATTTTTTGTAGCAATGAAAGAATTTGTCTTATTTGGGAATAAATATAAATGGCTTGAAGTTTGCTTGCATTGGTTTGAATACATGTAATTGTGATTACAGACTTTGCTGCCCAGTGTTGCTTTCTTCTTAGATGTGGTCTCAGTTTTGGCTGAGCAGGATGGTCTCTGTGGCGCAATCGGTTAGCGCATTCGGCTGTTAACCGAAAGGTTGGTGGTTCAAGCCCACCCAGGGACAGTGCTTTATGCATTTCTTAATCACATTAGAAAATGGCACTCTGCTATGTTATTATTTCCTCCAATTACACTGAAGAAGAAAATGTGTTTTGTTTTTTAGTTCAAAATAATATAAAACAAAAAAATTCTTACTGTTTGCCGAAACCCGGGATCGAACCAGGGACCTTTAAATCTTCAGTGTAACGCTCTCCCAGCTGAGCTTTTTCGGCTTAACAAGCCTCCTTCCTCGAGATAACATTCTTTTTTAGAAAAGTTGTAATATAATTAAGTACATTTCTAAACAGTCCGATAGTAACATATATAATCTCAAAGCGCTATAATTTATTTCAACTCTTATGAAAGACAAGTATCCTTGCGCATTATATCATCCCTTGATTGCGAAATGTAATATTAATTAATTGTGTATTTGTAATTAAGAAATGCAGCTACCTTATAATTATTTATGAAAGATTATAAAAATCAAACACTGCTACCAACTCCTGTGTGGAATTTCATAGAAAATTGCACTAATAATTTAGAAGCTTTATTCCTACATTTTTAATGGTAATACTGACAATCCTTTATCAAGTTCACTGTACCTGTGTATTTGCATGGTCCAGTATAAGAAGGTACGATTATTCTGGAGTTCTTGGTTGCTCAGATCAGCACCAGTCATCAGAGCTGAAAAACAACAGCAATAGGTACCTGGTATGGTAACTGGACCACATATCATTTATATCAACTGACTGTTTTCCACCAAATATAATAATGCCAGTATGTGATATGTGTATACTAAAACATTCATTATATAGCAGCCAAGTTCAAATCACACCATCAGTTATAAAAATGCATTGTAATAGATAATGAAATTAGCACTGAAAGGGAGACCTATGCATTGATTCAAATTCGAACATACATGGTTGAACCTTCTGGGGCGATACCAGCTTATGGATCACTTTGTATCAGTCAGGTTGAGTCTGCCATCAGCCTTTCTTCTAAACAAGGGTTCCATCTGAACCTGAAAAAAGAGCATTTGTGACAGAATAGCAAGGTTGCAGTTAAACAAAAGACTTCAATTAAACAAATAGGCTAAACACAAAATAGTCACAATGGCCAAATGGGGACTTATTGTTGAAAAAGAGAGATTATTTTTTTAAAAAGCATGGAGTACCCATGTTCACGTTTTTTAAGTATTGCTTTCAAAACAAGATCATTTTTCAATGAAAACTAAATTAAACTTAAAAACCTAAAGTTAAATACAGTAATATAACGTTCATGGATACATAATTAAAAGGAAATGATAGAAAAGCACAATGTATCCGATACTATCAATGTACAATGCACTATTCTGGTACTATAATGCAGTACCACCATGATAATACGATTGTACTTTTTATTTCTAAGAAGTATCCTGGTATCTACAGTATAATGCAACACTACACCACGGTACTATATGGTACTATTTATTTTACCATGGTACGATTTCTGTTGTCCCGGATACAAGTATTACAGTATCATTATAACGGACAAATATATTAAATATAATTGCGCTTTGGATAAAACAGTCCCTCAAACAAGTTTCTAGCTGTCGTAAATATTACATGTTTTAACACTCAGAACTGACACCTATTGTAAAAATGTCAATCGTGTATTTTTATTGATAATATTACGAAACACAGAGTTTACTATCCACGCATTTCTACAGCTGACATTTGTAATACGAACATATATTATTATTGGCATTTTTAATTTTTTTCTTACTATACGTACAGTACTAGTGACAATTAAAATAATAGTGTAATAAAATTCTTCCCTTCAGATGATTGTATTTCGAAATAAACCAAAAGTCTTCACGATTCAATAATCTCCCGCCGTTGAGAACGCGCAGGATTCGAGGGAGTTCTACGAGATCTGATTGGATAATTCCGTCACTTCATCCTTGGTAGCTCTGCGAAATCTGATTGGCTCGCTCCTGGTCAATTCTTGGTAGTGACACGGGCTATGATTGGTCAAAGCTACCAAGATCTTCCCAAGATTGCAGATCGGGTGGGAGGGAGAGCTGGCCGGGCTGGGGGGCGCACAGAAATGCACCGCTGAACAGAACACCCCCCCTCAGACATGTGCTGTCTATTCACGGGAACACACCACTGAACCAGTTAGTTCAGATGAGCGCTGGATACACAAGAAACAATCTGACAATTTCACAAATAAACCCGTTTGTGTTCAAACCTATGAGAGGTGGAATGTAACAAAAATGTGAACTGCAAAAGCCAGAGCGTCAAACATCAACGACAAAGTTCAACATTTGAATTGAAATAACAGCTGTCAAATAGACAAAGCTCAACACTCGAAGATAATATGCCGAATTGAAAATGCTCAACACACTAATTGAATTAATTATACATAAAATAATGAATGCACTTAAGCTCAACAATTGAAATGGGAACTTCAGATCTTAAATAAATTGATTACAATTCAAATTTCCAACACGCCATCCGATTTGTGTTTAGTCTGTTCTAAATCAATACTGCGCGTTGTATTTCAGGTTAAGCGCTGTGCTTTCCATTTGCCGCTTGGTCATTCTATTCCCCGGGACTGCCCCTGTCATGGCAAATCTGACATGCTAAAGAGATGCTTTGCACTGTTTCTTAAATCAAGTGGCCTCAAATAAATTGTCTACTTTAATGTCTGCTTAGCCTACCTATCAGTCTGGTGAAATTGTAAAAATGTGTAATTGACTTGTGGATGTTCACATCAGAACTCGAGCTGTCATTCTCGTCCCCTCAAACTGGCGCAGGCAACACATCTGCCTGGATTCCTGCATGATATAAATGTGTTTCTTCATTTGCGCGGCCTGCTTTTTATTATTCATTGGGGTTTGTTTACTACACGCCTCCATAGCTGAGCCTTTAATCAGACAGTCCTTGTAGGTGACAGTCCAGTTTGATCCGCACGTACTTCTGCCAAACTTAAATTCAAAGTACAATCTTCTAAATGGGTTGTAATATAATTTCAAAAGTATTATTTATTTATTTATTTATTTATTTATTTATTTATTTTAATTAACGTACTGATTTAAAATTAGAGGACTAATATGAAAGAGGTGCGTGCATCAATTGCAGCTAATTAGCTCCCATTAGCACCTGAACCTCTTTATAACCCCATTATTATTATTATTTATTTCTTAGCAGACGCCCTTATCCAGGGCGACTTACAATTGTTACAAGACATCACATTATTTTTACATTTATACAGTTGGGTTTTTACTGGAGCAATCTAGGTAAAGTACCTTGCTCAAGGGTACAGCAGCAGTGAACCCCACCTGGGATTGAACCCACGACCCTCCGGTCAAGCGACCAGAGCCCTAACCACTACTCCACACTGCTGCCCTGCTACCCATTGCGCACTAAGGAACACCAAACTCAGCTACTGACGGTTTTGTTTTTATTATTGTTTCTTTATAACGGTGAAAGAAGTTCACGGTCGGGGCTGCCTTGGATTTAATGATGCCGTGTTGTCTTAGATTTGGGTAATTAATTGTTGATCTTTTCTCTGCTTTAGAAACGTTCATTTTATTGTGTGTTTCTCACTTGCGTGTTTTTTTTTTCCAATGCAGAATAACATTGCTGTTAGCAGTGTTAGTCACAGAAGTTTGGACGCAGAACCCCCCTCTAGGTACGATAACGGTCGCTTCAGCAGAGCTGTACTTTCAGCTTCCTGTTTATTTGCCGGTTGTGTGTTTTCAAGTATCGTTGTCTTCTGCAGGCTCGGTGAGGACAGAATGTCAAGGGAGTGTTATGTGATGATGTTGGAGAAGTCTTTTGTTGGAAAGTATTTTCGCATCAATGTGATTGGTGAGTGATCATTTTTCTTGAATGGAAAGCTTTTGATGTACAAAGCCTGTTGACTCGTAATGTAATAACGTGAATTAAGTACAGAGCACTCCTGCGCTGTATGGCATCAACCAGGCTTTGTTTTTGTAAGATGCAGGGTATGAAAAGCTCTTGCGTTGGATTTAAAAGCATGTTGCTGATCACACTAAATAGACCTGTGCTGCTACAACCTTAGTCAGATTTGTTGACTGCAAGTGCGCAGAAATAGAAATCATTTACTCTAAACCTACTGTTCCGAACAAGCGTATAATTCTACTAATATAGTTTTAAAAATTTCAATAAGTAGATGAGATGGGGCGGTGGGGGTGTTCACTTTTATATCTCTACCTTGCTTGATCATGTGTACAGTTTCTTAAAAGGCCAACTTAATTTCTTTCCATAGACAATAAGGGGGCGCTTGTGTCCCTCTCTCCAAGACTGGCTGCACAGTGTGGATATAGCTTAACCGTTGACTTCTTGGGAAATGCCAGGTTCCTTGCTTCTGTGGTGAGCTGCTTTGCTCAGAACACAGTGAGTCATCATTTTATTTCTTGTAAACTTGTTTCTAATGGTGACATGCTGGGACTAACTTTAGCCTTTGTTTCCAGAATGATGAGACCTACAAGCTGACAGTACAAATCAGTGTCTTCTCAAACAGTGCTATGACTTCAGCTTCCTCCTATGTTCAGAGCATGACATGCCGCTATTCTCCATGGGCAGAGAGGGAGATTCTTTGTGAAAGAAACTACATGGAGGTAAGGGCTGTCGGGATGTGATAATGCTGTTCAGTATAACTTGTTGGGTTGTGTGGGTATTTAATTGTCACTACAGAAGTGCTTCACTCATGACTAATGTGAATTCTCTTTAGGTTTCTGTGAGAAGAGGGGTGCCACTTATTGAGCCCAACTTTGTTCAAGATGATCCTGATTGGTCCCTTGCATACCCTGAGGTAGAATCATGTGACTTTGCATTTGCTTCATTCATGTCCCCTTGGTCTTGCCTATTGACGTCTACTCTACTGTCTCATCTAGAGGAAGCAAAATCTAACGGCCCCCTTAACTTTAACCTGTCTCCCAAGAGGGTGGCCATATTGGAATTGTGTGACATTTAAGGCATTGGCTTTGCATGTATTCTGTGATTGCTTTGGTAAAATATAATTGTGGAGAAGTTAACTGTTTCTTGTCAGTGTGCGAGCCTTGTATTTCAACCACTGAGGTAGTGGCTTCATATGTGCAGGGCTATAAATCCTTCATGATAAATGTGTCCTGATTTTACCTTTTTGAAGACTGCTGCATAGGTGCAATTTCAGGTATTGTCCTAAAGTTTGGTACACTGATGTAGTAAGGACCCGTACAAATGAATGGCTGTAAACTCTGCCTGTATCTGATCCAGACCACATGCTTTCATGTAGGCTCTTTCGTACGCAGTTGTATTTGAGGATTTACTCTGTTCCATTAGATGCCTGGTGAATCTAGAAGGGTTTCAGTGATGCGTTTGTTAAACATTCACCTTTCAGTTTTAGTTCCTGTTTTATTAAACAAGCCATCTGCTGTGACCAATCCTTTTAGACTGGGGATGCTTTGTGTTCAAACTCCCTATTCTGATGAGATTTTCTTCTGCTAGGCAACTGCTGCTGACAACAGCATCTGGAAAATTGTGTTCCATCTCCCAGCAAATAGAAAGACAACTATGACTGTTGCTCAGGCCATGACAAATGGCTATGGCATAAACACTACACCAACTCGAATTCTGGTTAGAGCTGCATACAACTCCACAGAAAGCCAGCCTCAGGTGGTAAGTAGTCTAGGCTTCATTGTTCTCTAGTATAGTATATCCAGACTATGAAGGTAGACAAGTCTTGCTTTTGTTTTAGTAAAAGTTCCCCCTCTTCTCCAACAGATCCAAACTGTACCAATGGCTGTGCTAAGATCAACCACCTTTTATAAGCAAAGATGGATGGTCATGATGGTGGACACTGCAGTTGCATGTCCTACTGGTGAGTAAGCTTATGGAGGGCAACGGTGCTCAAGAACTGTTCTAGGTTTTAGGTTGAAGTGTGAATTTTCTATACCAAGTCTATGGTGTTCCTTTCTGTCAGATGGAACGGCCTTCACAGAACAGATGATTACATGGAATGTTCCCCGTGTTCTGCCTCCTCTTGTTCCGGCACCACAAATTACTACCCTTGATGTTCAAATGGGAGTTGATGGCCGCAAGCTTGACCCTGCAACGATTCATAATAGAGATTATAAACTGGATGTCGGTCCCCAGCTAATCACTGTAAAAATTCCTGTGGGAGCTGATGGTGGATATTACAAGGTATGTAGAAGTTCAACATCTTCTAAATCCTTCTCATTTTAAAGCTTGCTTCCTAAAATGCTTCTGTGCTTTCAGAGCCATGTATTGGACAACACCTATGTGATCTCTTACTCTATTGAACCAATGCTGGAGCATACCTGGCAAGATGGGCCTGAGAAGACCAAGTACACAGTACTTCATCCAATAACCACTCCTTTCATGCCTCGGCCACCAGTTGTCACAAACAGTATGTAGAACTTGTCCACATGCAGTAAATCAAAGGGATTTGTTGCAGTGCTCCACTTCATATCCTTCATTTTTAACTGCATGCTTTAATTTCAGACACTGTTCCTAAAGCCAGAGTGTTCAATGTGACCCTGGGGACATTCCTGCCTGATGTGGAGCTGGTCAAAATTATAGTTGGACCAGAGACGTTAACTGTGCCAGAAGCCAACCTAAAAGGTTATAATGTCCAGGAGCATGTCTTTCCCAATGGATCCAAGACCTACACCCTCCAGGTGCCATTTGAGGACCCCAATGTGAAGCAAAAGGTAACATCTCACATGTTGAGCCATCCAACTGCCCTTTCAAAACGCTTTCTTCCTGTGGACGTGTTGCTTGCTGTCTGACTTTGGGTTTAATCCTACAAACCCTTGCTCTTCTTTCAGGTAACTCCTCCAGACACCAGAACCTACATTCTGCCCCTGACCTACTTGCTGAATATAGTGCCAGAGAATACACCCTTTACTCATCCTGCTGTAGTCGAAGCCATTCTCAAAGACATCAGTAAGTGCCTGACTATTTGGTCAACAACTACCCTTTTCTAACCAATCCAGTCCATTGCCCTGACAACTGCTCTTTCTCTTGCAGTTCCACCTACAGTAACTGGCTACTGTGATGGTGCTGCATTCTATACCATGGTAACATATGGCAACATGGGTCGCAACTGGGTTCCTTTTGTGGGCTCAAGAGAACTTGGTGGAAGTCTGCTTGCCCTGTACAAGTATAATGCCAACTCTACCAATTTCTGGATGACTGTGCCATACAATTCAGTTGATGCCACATATGAAGTAAGTGATGGAACTTTAATGTGTTTTTAGTTGTCTTGGGTTCAACACATTACTGACCTGATGTACTGTCTCTGTAGGTGATCAGTTCTTCGGGCATCAGAAGCAGACTTGACTTGACCTTGAAGGATATTGGGACCATGGTTGTGGTGGCTGATTTCTCCCTGTCCTGCAGTTTCCCTACAAAGATGATTGGTAACTCTCCTGCAGACAAGTTATTCTTTTAGAATAGCTGCTTTTGAGATTGGCCAAAGGTTGCAATGAAGTGTTATTCGAGCAATAATCTGTTTCCTTTACCTGGATCCAAATGCTGTGTTTCAGATTGCTTCACCAATGGAACTATGGCAGCTCTTGCTGTGAAAGTGGAATCTGTCCCCAGCTTGTCTCCAAGTCGACTAACTCTAAGGGATCCGAGTTGCCGGCCTCTTCAGTCTGATGCTATCAATGCGGTTTTCTACTTCAATGTCAACTCCTGTGGCACAACTAGAAGGGTTAGTATTGACAAATTTAAAACCATATTTTGAGGAGGTTCAACATATTGACAAGTTGGCCCCAACACCCCTGGATCAATCTGGATACCCATAGTGACCTGTGTTTGTATCGGCTGAATTGCTTGCATGAATCAGACCCTTGTCATCTGAAGGATGCCTTCATTGTATTGATCAAGGTGCTGTGACACATGACATGACTTTGTTATGGCATTGCATGTGCTGCCTATAGACCATTTGGGTCAATGGCAGTGAACTGGAAGGAGTGTACTAACTGGGGATGATCCGGTGGTGAGGTCGGGACTAAAGTAATGCATTAGTTAATACCAATTGCAGCTCAAGAGTCACCAGCTGCGTATTCAAATGTGTATTTGCGACAAACCCAAAATTTTACTGCTGTTGCCCTCCTAGAAGTTACTAAAACAATACCATATTCTAGCAGTTTCTGTAGACAGACTTGTGGTATCATACTAACTGGAACAAACATGAGGTCCCAAAAAAGTGTTCCATTATGAAATTGCAATATTCATGACAAACGCTTTTTATTTTTAAATTGTGAAATTGGTACAAAGTTAGTACACAGCTGGGGATGATCCCGAGTACCATATTAGCTAGTATGCAGCTCCATACTAAATCTACAAGTTCATTGCAACCTGAGCCTTTGTGATTTCTCTTCCAGTTTGACAACAACCTCCTGACTTATGAGAATGAAGTGCTGTTCACATCTTACCGGTAAGGATTGCAATCAAATTGAGTATCCTTGTGTTGAGGCTGAAACTCTGCTAACCCCATCTCCTCTTTCCAGGTTGAGAGTTGCCTGTCACTATCTGGTCAATGACACCAAGGTAGTGCAGTTCTTGTACCAGAATAATCCTGCACCTGTAGTCCAGCCTGGCTTGGGGGACCTTGCAGTCATCATGCGGCTTGCATTGGGTAGGACTTGGCAATTGAAATAATATAGATGCTCTAGTAGCGTGTTTCCACCTAAATTCTCCCTTGCATCTCTGCAGATTCAACCTACAACGACTTCTATGGAGCTCGGGATTACCCTGTTGTGAAGTACTTGCGAAGACCCTTGTATTTTGAGGTAGAGCTCCTGTACAGCAGGGATCCACAGGCTGAATTGTTTTTGGAGAACTGCTGGGCAACCTATTCTGCTGACAGGAATAGCTCTCCTAAGTGGGATGTTGTTGTGGACAGGTAAGATGCTGGAATATGATATTGCTGCTACAAAACCTAGGAATTGGAGTTGTGGCTGATGTGCTCCTGACCTACTTTCTCTTTCTAGCTGTGAGAACTCTGCAGATGAGTACTTGACCATCTTTCACCCAGTCTCCAGCAATGCAAGAGTGCTGTTCCCTTCCCATCTGAAGAGGTTTGAAGTGAAAATGTTTTCCTTCACAAGCGGCCGGGATGCACTGAAAGTACAGGTAAAGTGGAGTGTTGGGATGGGGGTCTTGTACCACAATGCATGGTATGGATTGCTTTGCAAGCAGCAAATGGTCACTGTGCTCAAATCTTTAGTGAGTTGGAATGAAGACATATAACTGTACTTTTGCAAGAAACACTTGCTATGATGCAATATATTTGTTTTTCAATTCAGTAATCCTCATTGGATGATGGTCCTGCCTGATCTATTGATGCTAGTTTTTCTTGACAAGGTGTGCTGTCTTTCAGATTTACTTCCACTGCAGTGTTGTGATATGTGATTCAAACCGGCCATCAGACAGCCTCTGTAGCAGACGGTGCATTCCAGGGAAACAGAGGCTTGGTAAGAGCTCTGTCTGTTGGCGGGAGGGGGGGGACATTTTGCATGCATTTTTGTCCATTTGTTTTGATGGACTCCTCCTAATTCCTCCTGTAGGTTGCAGTGCTGAAGGGATGGATGGTGGTGCAGTAAAGGCATTTGTGTCTTCTGGCCCAATTGAGCTGAAGAGAGATGGATCCCTTCACCTTATGCCTCGAAGCGGTAATATGCATGATGAGAACACAACTGCAGTTCAAGTAAAATATATAACTATCTCTTTATATTCCTCTAACTATTTCTTTCTTCTCTTGCAGGCCAATTCAATGTGTGGTCCCTTCTGGGAGCTGCAATGGGTGTGTGTTCAGTGGTTGTCTTTGTAGCTGGAGTTGTATATTTTTGGAAAATGCCAAAAAGTGTGTATTGATAAATAAAAAAAAAAATCTTGCTTGTAAAGGCTGTTTGGACTGTGTGGGTGTTTTTTTTTTTTTTTTTTTTTTTTTTTTTTGGTGGGTGCTTGACTAATTCTACACAGATTTATATATTGGTGTGTGTCAGAATGGCCATGTTAATGGGATTCTCTCCTCTTACTGCATTGAATGCTTTGCTTGTTGTCTGATCAGGCCATTCTCAATATGGTGTGTTATTCAAGGACCCTTCATTAATTCATTGTGAACGCTGGGGCAAAGACTTTCCTCCTCCTCCATGGAGCTGTAACCCTATTTTTATATTCCTTCTTGCTTTGACATGCTACCTTCAGTATGCAAAGTTTAGGGTTAAATTATCAACAAATTATATATAAAAAATTTATTATGTTCTAGCATCAGAGTTTTTTTTTTTTTTTTTGTTATGAATGCAAGTTTTCATTTTGTTCACTGCGGTTTATACGTCTTTTACTGGAAGTGGTCCCTGGTGAGAGCTCAAAGTAAGGTATTAGTTTAACTTTTCAGTTTTTAATACGGTGTGTACAACTGAGTCTTATTTTATGAGGAATTGGTTAAACAAACTGTTACTTAACCACATGTTGTTCTCCATGTTTGTTTTGACTAGTTTATATAGTCTGTTACTGGATGAACTCCTTTCACGGAACACGTTCCGTAACAAACCGGTACACCCGATGCGGGGAATCTTTAGATCCGCGCACCAGTCCGAACCAGAAGTTCCATTCTTTGAGCTGTTTGGTAAAACAGGAGGATATATATGAGAGAGAGTGCTCGATTACTGGAACTGAATTCACTACACCCGCTGGCAACCCCTTGTGTAATGTGTTTATATTATATAGAGGACGCTGATTTTGATGCAAGACTCGATCAGGCACATTCATGTTAAATCTGCTATCAAACTCTCCGGCGCCGTCACTCTGTGTGCTCTTTGCAACGGACTGCTCTTTGAAACACACTGAGTTCGTATTTATATTCATGTTGGGTTAATCAGAGATGACTATGGGCGGCCCGTCTGTAGTACTACCGGAGATTTTAATTGCACAGTTTGTACCACTCTGTGCAGCACCGTCCCGTTTGTAACACGGTACGTGAACTGCATTCTGCTAAACAAAACATCACAACAGCAGCAGCGCCATCTACTGGACAAAACCCAGACATACACGTTGAAACAATGATCCAGTTCAATATCTACAAAGCCTGAACAAGAAACTATTAGCGAAGCCCCGAAAAAGAAAATATTATACAAAACAGTTTAAAATCAAATGTTTAATTGTTAATCTAACCATTTTTAGTTACTGTGGAACTACTCTCAGTGGGGGGTTTCACAAATAAAAATTATTAAAATAAAGTTTAGTCTTCTTTATTTACCAACAACACCACACTCCTAGACCCATTTAATAATAGCAATTATACACTCCAGGGTCTGTGTGTTATCATGAGATATATCACCACTTCCTGGGTGGTTGAAGAACTCCACTTCGTCTAGTGCCTCCCAACGCACCCAAGGCGTGGTGATATTACCTCATGATAACACACACACCCTGTCGTGTATTACTGCTTCATTAATGTAGTCATTAGGTTTATATGTCACATTCCTTTGTTGTCACTGTATTGATTTAGATATTCGGGTTGGATACCTCGGAAGCCAGCGGAACTCCAGCGTTTCCCCGACAACCACTGATAACCCCTCCCGTGATGATCGGCGCTGCCATGACAACCCATGACATCACCCGCACAAGTTACAACACGGCGAGTCATTTTTTGTAGCACAGTATTAACGTGTTATTGTTTTCACAAAATAACATCAATAAGATTATCAGATCACCTGCTAGTGTGTACTAAACAAAACCTCAAATATCAGTGAATTGATACAGAGACAAGCCGTGGCACCAGCAAGGGGTTAAAATGAAATTAATAAATAAATTACGACATGAAAGAAAAATACATGTGGGTGTATTTTAATCAAAAATCCATGCATCCATAATTCTGATTATAATCCCACAGCTAATTCTTTACAAATGATCAATTTCTATGTTTCTCGGAGTGCTAATGTGGTGTACATATTAATGGATTTTAGAAATCATCTATGCTAGTCTGCCCCTCAAACAGTTTTAAATATAATTTAGATTTAAATGGCAGGTAGTATATAAATCAATTTCTAAAACAGGTCGCATTTTGTAATTTAAATAGGCCTACGTATGAGCTACCAAAACGTATTTTTGTTTCATGTCGTTATTAATGTATTTACTTATTTCTTTGGTTAAACTTTAATCCAGCCTTACATTTTAACTAATTGAAGTTACAGCGTGTCTATGTATGAATTACTGACGAGTAATATTTATGATTTGATTACTCTAGCAGATGAACTGATAATGTACGGATGTTATTTTGTGAAAACAATACAATATTAAAAAAAAGAAATACTACAACATTTAATAAATAAATAAATTATACACCAAACTGAAGCACATTTGTTTAGTCTTAATATCATAACAAATATACTTATTATAAATACGCACTTCCTTTTATTTGTTGGAAAACGGTATGGAAGTGAAGTAAAGTGTTTTTTTACAGTGCTATTTGAGTATTTAAAATATGGTTTTCTTCTAAATTAAAATGCCAGAAACGGTGTGTTAATTTAATGAAGCGCCTAACGCCGCTCGGAACGTTCGCATTTTTAAATCCTAACGGTCTCTGCTCAGCTGAGTGGAATGTTCACGAGCCGGTTGCCTAGCAGCGTCTCCCCCTCCTTCTCTGCCCCGCCCTCTCGCCCTCTCTCGTTGCTCCAGCTAGGATTTCAAATTTAGCTTCGTTATATTAGCGCAACTCTTTACTAACTTTTACAAATTAGCTTATTAGAGGCTTCGTGTTTTTAAGATGGTTCAGGTGCAGTCCGGGCAGACTGACTGGAACATCATTACAGTATACCGCACTGTGCTCAGCTTTGTGTGGCGGTTGATACACAAAATAATGAACAACTGTTAAATAAATCACATGTATTGCTTGTTAATGTTAATATGTATCTGGTATTCTAAGTATTATCAACAATTAATAATTCATCTATATTCATATTCAGAATGTAATACAGTATTAAGACAGGGTCCAGTATTATAAATAAATAAACACACTTTAAGAGAAACAGCAGTGATGTTTATTGTCCTATCCCATACATTCTCTATATGTTTCTACATTGTGGTTGCACAGGGACAAGGGACTCAGTGAAGTTAAAAAAAAAAAAAAAACTAGAGCCCCCAATTAACCAATATAGAAAGGGGGAAGAAATGTATTGCCTGTTTGCAGTACCTTACACCTCTATTAAATGTCATTTGCCATGTGTCTGCCCAGTTCTGAATGCTGTCTAGATCATTTTGAATGACCTTTGCTGCTGCAACAGTGTTTGCCACTCCTCCTAATTGGAACTGCAAACACAATTCAAAAAGGAAGTTAGAAAGGCCAAGAGAGATAGATACAAATGAACATTGCTTAGGGGGCTAAAACCAATTCCAAAATGTTTGTCCAATATTATAACAGCAAGAGAACATTCAAAGAGGAGGTTAAATGTGTAAGAGATAGAAATGGCAAAATCATAAACAAAGAAAACAAAAATAGCAAATATATGAAATGATCACTTTTCACAAGTTTTTACAAAGGAGGATACGGACAACATTACCATTATTATCATTATTATTATTATTATTATTATTATTATTATTATTATTATTATTTATTAGCAGACACCCTTATCCAGGGCGACTTACAATCGTAAGCAAATACATTTCAAGTATCACAGTACAAGTAATAATATTTTTGGTTCAAGCAAGTACAATTGTGACAAAATCCAATTCAATAATACAGCAGATAACAGTGTCAGTGATAGTTACATCAGGATCTGATTAAATACAAAATACTACAGATTAAACACTTGGCAGATTACAGTACTCTGAAATACAGTATTAAATGCAGTAAAATAGGGGGCAGATAAGAGCAAGTAAAGTGCATTTAAGGAAGGGTGATAGTGTCCCAGGCGAAAAACAGAGGAGTTCTACAGGTGCTGTCTGAAGAGGTGAGTCTTAAGGAGGCACCGGAATGTGGTCAGGGACTGGGCAGTCCTGACATCTGTAGGAAGGTTATTCCACCACTGCAGGGCGAGGGTGGAGAAGGAGTGGGCTCTGGAGGCAGGGGATCGTAGAGGAGGTAGAGCAAGTCTTCTAGTGCAGGCGGAGCGGAGAGGTCGAGTGGGGGTGTAGGGAGAGATGAGGGTCTGGAGGTAGCTGGGTGCAGTCTGGTCAAGGCATCTGTAGGCTAGTACAAGAGTCTTGAACTGGATGAGAACGGTGATCATGAGCCAATGAAAGTTGGGAAAGTACAGGAGGTCAGATTTAGACAGGTTGAGTTTGAGGTGATGCAGGTGCATCCAGGAGGAGATAACAGACAGACAGGAAGAGATACAGGAGGGGATGGTGGAGTCAGATGTGGGGAGGAGAGGAAAATCTGAGCATCATCAGCATAGCAATGGTATGAGAAACCATAGGATGCAATGAGGGGACCCAGGGAGCTGGTGTAGAGAGAGAACAGGAGAGGACCCGACTGACCCTTGGGGGACTCCTGTTCAGAGAGGGCGAGGTGTGGAGGTTGCTCCACGTCAGGTTACCTGGTAAGTGCGGTTGGAGAGGTAGGAGGAGAACCAGGCCAGAGCAGTGCCAGATTCCCAGGTCAGCGAGAGAGGATAGTAGAATAGAGTGATCAACAGTGTCAAAGGCAGCAGAGAGGTCGAGGAGAATTAGGACAGAGGAGAGAGAGGCAGCTCGGGCAGACTTTAGTGAGTTGGTGACAGACAGGAGGGTGGTTTTAGTGGAGTGAGCAGAGTGGAAGCCATATTGGAGAGGGTCGAGCAGAGAGTGTTTGGACGTGAAAGTAGAGAGCTGGCGGTGTACAGTCTGCTAGAGGGTTTTGGAGAGGAAGGGTAGGAGGCAGACAGGACGGTAGCTCTGGAGGGAGGTGGGGTTGAGGGAAGGTTTTTTGAGGAGGGAAGTGATAGAGGCTTGTTTGAAGGCAGAGGGAAAGAGACCAGAAAGGAGAGATAAGATGCTGTGTGGTCCAGTGGTTAAAGAAAGGGGCTTGTAACTAGGAGGTCCCCAGTTCAACTCCCACCTCAGCCACTGACTCATTGTGTGAACCTGAATAAGTCACTTAACCTCCTTGTGCTCCGTCTTTCGAGTGAGACGTAACTGTAAGTGACTCTGCTGATGCATAGTTCACACACCATAGTCTGTGTAAGTCGCCTTGGATAAAGGCATCTGCTAAATAAACAAATAATAATAATAATAAAATAATAATGTGTTGAGAAGGGAGGAGATGAAGGGAAGTAGAGCAGGAGCAGCAGCTTGAAAGAGGTGAGTAGGGAGGGGGTCCAGGGCACACGTGGTGGGTTTGTGACCCTGGAGCAGGGAGGAGAGGTCAGAGTCTGAGAGGGGAGAGAAGCTGGAGAAGGAGGGTGAGTTAGTAGGGGATGCAGTTGGTGTAGGGGTTGGAGTAGGAGGGGGTGCGGGGGAGGAAGTGGTGTTAAAGAGTTTGCGGATATCTGAGATTTTAGAAGAGAAGAAAGAGGCAAAGTCATCAGAGGAGATAGAGGAGGGAGGAGGAGGGGGGAGGGTTTAGGAGGGAGGAGAAGGTAGAGAATAGTTTACTTGGGTTGTTAGTGGAGGCTTGGATTACAGATTGGAAATAAGTACATTTAGCAGAGGAGAGAGTAGAGGAGAAGGAGGAGAGGAGAGTGCGGTAAAGGTCTAGGGCAGCAGGGAGTTGGTTCTCTTCCATTTCTTTTCAGCAGATGTGATTCTTGCTGAGCGGAGCGCAGAGGAGAGCCAGGGTTGGGGAGAGGAGGGGCGAGCAGGTCGGAAGCTGAGGGGACAGAGGGAGTCGAGGGAGGAGGGAGGAGAAGAGGGTGGAGGTAGCAGAGTCTACGGAGAGTTGTGAGAAGGAGTCGATAGGAGGGAGGTGAGAGAGAGCAGTGGAGGCAAGGACACAGGGGGAGAGAGAGCGGAGGTTACGGCGAGAGGTGACAGTGGGGGTAGGAGGAGCAGGGAGAGAGGGGAGAGACAGAGAAAAAGAGAGGGTGAGGTCCAGTTGACAGCCAGCTTTGTGGGTAGGGGGGGTGGAGAGAGACAGAAGTCGAAGGAGTGAAGGAGAGGGAGAAATCCGGCAGAGTGGCTGGGGTTGGAGAGATGGATACTGAAGTCACCTAACAGGACAGTTGGGGTAGACAGAGAGGACGGAGGAGAGTAGATAGTCAAGTTCATCTAGAAAGTGAGCGAGAGGTTCAGTGGGACGGTACAGTACAATTAACAGGAGTTCACAGGGAGAGGTTAGTTGGACAGTATGAAATTCAAAGGTATTAAAAGAGAGTGAGGAGAGGTCGGAGGGGACCGAAAAGAGTAAGGAGGGTGAGAGGAGAAGACCAGTCCCACCTCCCTGTCCAGTGACAGTATGGGACAGGACGTAGAGAGAGGACAGGGCAGCAGGAATTACAGTGTTATCAGGGGACAGCCAGTTTTCAGTGAGAGCAAGGAAATCGAGAGAGAGAGGTGGGAGGCAAAGGCAGAGATGAAATCAGCTTTGTTAGCAGAAGAGTGACAGTTCCAGAGTGCACCAGAGAGTGTGCGGGAGGGGGGGAGAGGCAGAGGGATGAGGTTAGAGGGGTTGGAGGAGCAGCGGCGAAGAGAGGGCAGAGGACGAGGACGAGAGGACAGAACAGGGATGTGAGAGACAGTCACAGCAGGACAGGTAAGACAAATAGGCACAGTGGGAGCGGTGGGGTGGAGGGTACAGACCTGACTAGTAGATAGCTTCTTCCAGAGCGCTGTTAGGTTCGGATCTATTCGAACAGCATCTCAGCGCAGGCCTCCCCTCGCTGCATTCCCACAGCTAGACTCCCACAGCTAGACTCCCGGCTCTTTTGTTGAGGCTCTTCTGTTTGCTGGCACTTCTTGCTGGCGTGGAAATAGGCTGCCTAATATATATATATATATATATATATATATATATATATATATATATATATATATATATATATACACTACCGGTCAAATGTTTTAGAACACCCCCATTTTTCCAGTTTTTATTGAAATTTAAGCAGTTCAAGTCCAGTGACTAACCTGAAATGGTACAAAGGTAAGCGGTAAACTGCCAGAGATTAAAAAAAAAAAGTTTAGGTTACCAAAAACTGAAAAATAATGTACATTTCAGAGTTATACAAAAAGGCCTTTTTCAGGGAACAAGTAATGGGTTAACAACTTACAGCTGTTCTGCAGCAATGGAAGTAAATTAACCCTTGAAAGTTGATGCTAACAATTCCTACAGGTGTCCCAACTTTTGTTGATTACTTACAAACCCTCTGTCTGTATAAAAGCAGTGTTGGAACAGACTGTGTTACTACACCCTCTTAAGCATTATTTGGACAGTATTGTACTGCAGGAAGTAGTATACTGCTCTCATAATGGCGAGAAAAAGGCAATTAACAAAGGAAGACAGACAGACCATTATAACCCTTAAAATTGTAGGTCTTTCCTTTAGAGAAATTGCAAAGAAAGCCAAGGTGTCAGTGAGTACAGTTTCCTACACCATCAAAAGGCACTTGGAAACTGGAGGAAACTCTGACAGGAAGAGGTCTGGCAGACCCAAAGCCACAACAGAATCAGAAGACAAGTTTCTGAGAGTCAACAGCTTGCGTGATAGGCGGCTCACAGGACAACAGCTTCAAGCACAGCTTGATAGGTCGAGTGGCAGTAAGAAAGCCATTGCTAAGATGGCAAAATAAGAAAAAGAGGCTTGCCTGGGCCATGAAGCACCGCCAGTGGACTACTGGGCAGCAGTGTGGAGTAGTGGTTAGGGCTCTGGAATCTTGAGCGGAGGGTTGTGGGTTCAATCCCCAGTGGGGGACACTGCTGTTGTACCCTTGAGCAAGGTACTTTACCTAGATTGCTCCAGTAAAAACCCAACTGTATAAATGGGTAATTGTATGTAAAATAATGTGATATCTGTATAATGTGAAATAATGTATAATGTGATATCTTGTAACAATTGTAAGTCGCCCTGGATAAGGGCGTCTGCTAAGAAATAAATAATAATAATACTGAAGACTGGAAGAAGGTCTTATGGACCGATGAATCAAAATTTGAAATCTTTGGTTCATCACGCAGGGTTTTTGTACGCCGTCGAGTAGGCGAAAGGATGGTTCCGCGGTGTGTGACACCAACTGTCAAACATGGAGGAGGAAGCGTGATGGTCTGGGGCTCTTGTGCTGGATCCAGAGTCGGCGACTTGCACAGAGTGAGTGGCACCCTGAACCAAAACTGCTACCACAGCATTTTGCAGCGCCATGCAATACCCTCTGGTATACGCCTAGTTGGTCAGGGGTTCATCCTACAGCAAGATAATGACCCAAAACATACCTCCAGGCTATATCAGAACTACCTTAGAAGAAAAGAACAAGACGGTAGGCCTCAAATCATGGAATGGCCAGCACAGTCTCCAGACTTAAACCCCATCGAGCTGGTTTGAGATGAACTGGACAGAAGGGTGAAAGCAAAGCAACCTACAAGTGCAACACATTTGTGGGAACTTCTGCAACAGTGTTGGGAAGAACTTTCCGAACAATATTTGATTTCCATTGTAGAAAGAATGCCACGAGTGTGTTCGGCTGTTATATCTGCAAAAGGTGGCTACTTTGATGAGTCAAAAATTTAGATTAAATTTTGTTAAACAAAACGATTCCATGATTTCTTTGTTAATTCCAATTGCTTATTTGTTCTATGCTTTAATTTCAGAGTACATTGAGACATTAAACTGCGTAAATTTCAATAAAAACTGGAAAAATTGAGGTGTTCTAAAACTTTTGACCAGTAGTGTATATATATATATATATATATATATATATATATATATATATAAACAACTGCGTGGCAAAAGAACCAACTAAACTGTGTGGAAACCAATCAAATGGCAAATCAACTTCTAATCAATTTAACCACTCACCTGGTACTAATCACACACTAACTCAGCTAATTCAAACACCACCTTATAATGGAACTGAATGGAGTTAATTTAAAAATTACTTGAAGCAGGAACTTACCTATCTGCCTCGGTCCCTGGTTCCTGTAGACTAAATACATGTAATTCGATTTTTGTATTGGTATTATTTGTATTGAGGCAGGGAGGCTGCAGTTGTTTCTAAGCGAATGAATCTGGAATAACATTCTTAGGGTTCGTGTCATACGACTTTGTGTCATCAAAGCTGTTTCTGGTGACGTTCAGTGGATTATATTTGGAATCTGTTTTCAGTATTCTGAGACCACAAATTAATAGCTCAGTTGGTTAGAGTGAAAGAATTTGCCGTCAGTCAGCCTGGCTAGCTCAGTCAGTAGTGCGTGAGACTCTCAAGCTCAGGGTAGTTGGTTCAAGCCCCACGTTGGGCATCCTTTTTAAACACAAATTGTAGAAGTTTCTTCGAGGCAACTGATCAATGTCTGATTCTGTTCACATTGTATACAGGATTGCAACAAAATTAGTTATTGGCCACTGTCATATAGCAATTGCTAAAATGAGTGCATCATTTACACCTATAACGATATTGAAATAAATAATCTTACTTTTTTGGGTTGGCTCAATCCGTCTCTTTTTTTACAATTGTCATTACATCTTTCATGGAGCAACAGTTGGTATGTGCGTAATAAACCCAATTGGGCCTTGATACAATAGACAACCCTAGACTGTGCTGAAATAAATAATGCGGTTTTCTACTGTAACAAACGCAGCTTGTCAGGATTCTATTATGGTGTTTCCGAGCTGTTGAACGTTTCTCAGAATACACAGGTTTACTGGACTGACAAAAAGGCGATCGACAAAAAGAATGCTATCTCGAAACACTAGCTTTGTCAAGTCGAAATAGCGCAGTTGGCACCGCGTTAAACTGAAGATCTAAAGGTCCCTGGTTTGATCCCGGGTTTCGGCAAACAACAAAACTGTTTTTATTTTGAACTAACAAACAAAGCATATTTTTTTCTTCAGTGTAAATGGAAGAAATAACAACTTATCAGAATGCCATTTTCTAATGTGATTAAGAAATGCAAAAAGCATCGTCACTGGCGGGGCTTGAACCACCAACCTTCCGGTTAACAGCCGAACGCGCTAACCGATTGCGCCACAGAGACCAACCTGTTAAACCACCACAGCATACGGTAGGGATCATCCTAGCATGTTAAACGAGGGCATTTCTCATGTAAGCTACTTCCAGTAATAGATCGTTTATACTGTTCTCAATGGTCCGCATCCCAGCCTGAGACCACGATCCAGTGGTAGACGGAGATGTTTTTCAAAGTAATATGTTATTTGGAATATTAAAACAATCAAGTTAAATAACACATGTTTAGACAAAATATTTTTCAGTGACTTTAAAAAGTAGTCTGTTTACAACAAAAATGCAAGCTGTGTTATTAACACTATTTTAGTCTGATTTAAAATGGAAATTAAAATGGTATTGAGTGCTGAAAAGAGATTGGTATCAGCTGTTGATTTCCTTAAAACAATCTTTTATAGTAAAGTAAAAAAATGTATTCTTTTTAAAAATACGTACAATTAAACTGTCAGAGTTGAGATTTAAACCCACGCCTCCATTCAGAGACCAAAATACACAATTCTTTGGAAAGACAGAGTCCTTGAGTCTGGCGCCTTAGACCACTCGGCATTCTGATAAGCTGCATTTGTTAATTTAGAAATCCGCATTATTTATTTCAGCACACACTAGGGTTCTCGTATCAAGGCCCGATTGGGTTTACGCACATACCAACTGTAGCTCCATGAATGATGTTAAGACAATTGTAAAAAAAAGAATCGGATTGAAGTCAACCCAAAAAGTTAGATTATTTATTTCAATATCGTTATAGCTATAAACGATGCATGCATTTTACAATAGCAATTGCTACTTGACAATGACCAATAAGTAATTTTGTTGCAATACTGTATACAATGTGAACAGAATCAGACATTGCTCCGTTGTCTCGAAGAAACATCTTCAATTTGTATTTAAAAAGGACGCCCAACGTGGGGCTCGAACCCACGACCCTGAGATTAAGAGTCTCATGCTCTACCGACTGAGCTAGCCGGGGTGACTGGTGCATGGTACTTTCACTGTAACCAACTGAGCTATTAATTTGTCATCTTATTTGAGAATATACTGAATGACAGAACCAAAGATTCCAAATATAATCCACTGAACTCTAGCTTTATTATCATAATGAAAACAGATCACACATGACCACAGTTCTGTATCAAAATTAAGTCGTAAGTATATGGTTTCCAATGTAGCTATTTACACACACTGTTCTGTTGTCTCCCAGGGTGTTATCTAACAAAACGACATATGCTGTGCTGCCATAAAGGATTACATAGACTTTCCTGCCCCATCTTGCTTTCATCTTAGATGTGATCTCAGGTTTTGCTGTGTTCTGCTCCCTCGATCACGTTCTGCAGCATCTCGTCTTGCTAATCACTCCCGTATGCTTTGGCGGCTTAACAGGTTGGTCTCTGTGGCGCAATCGGTTAGCGCGTTTGGCTGTTAACCGAGAGGTTGGTGGTTCAAGCCCACCCAGGGACAATGCTTTTTGCATTTCTTAATCACATTAGAAAATGGCACTCTGATACGCTGTTATTTCATCCAATTACGCTGAAGGATAAATGTGCTCTTTTTTTGTAGTTCAAAATAATACAAAACAAATATCGTCTTGTTGTTTGCCGAAACCCGGGATCGAACCAGGGACCTTTAGATCTTCAGTCTAACGCTCTCCCAACTGAGCTATTTCCGCTTGACAAGGCAAGTGTTTCGAGGTAGCATTCTTTTTGGCAATCCAGTAAACCTGTAATGAGAAACGTTCAACAGCTCGGCAACACCATAATAGAATCCGATGCCTTTACAAATGCGTTTCTCAACAAATGTTTTTTTTTTTTTTTTTGTATTCCTTCCAGAGTAAGTCCAAAAGGCAAACACTGGAACTGGCTGCCTGAAAGTGCAGCGCTTGAACTGCCTCAACAAACGCTGAGCTCTAAAACGTGTACATTGAAAGTCGTTGTTAATTCTTAAAGGTCTGTTAAGCTTAAAGGTACCAATCATTACTTGCTGTACTTTAAATTTCTTCAAAACTAGTATTTCTATAGCTATGTTCTCTATCTCATGCAAGGAAGTGTTAATATGACTTTATTACCCAACTGTGTCAATGAAGACTGGTCAACAGTAATTTCGGATTCACTTTAATTTATTGTGCAGTATCAAATGAAACATAAAAATCGCAATACAATAAATCTCTGTTTGATCGCTATACAATCAATATGTTCTATAGGCTAAATTGTATAAATAAATGTCCGGAAACATTCAAATACGTTAAAAAAATGAAATAGTGTGGAATAGAAACAAAGACGGCTTTGACCTCGACGTGATTTGAACACGCAACCTTCTGATCTGGAGTCAGACGCGCTACCGTTGCGCCACGAAGTCCGGGAGTAATGCCAGCTTATTATGCAATGCTAGAGTGTACAGCAAACATGCCAAACACATGGTAATGCCGACGCTGATACTAGGAAAACACTCGGTATCACCAGGGTCATGGGAAACAGCCGACTCAATACGTGTTCGTAGCCAGCAGGGCTATTAAGTTGTTGGAAGTGTGTTTGATTCTCAGCTTTAAAAGTAAAGAAAACATAAAACAATGCGATTTGCTTTTATAAATTTCATTATTTGAAACGTGGGCATAAACACAGTTGTACTGGCTGGGAATCGTCTCTGGTCAATTACTTGGAAAGCAGCTATGCTGACCAATATATCACCAATAGGGAAAAGCTGGCAGTACTGAGTGACACAGAAGACGGATTCTCTCAGCGCGTCTCCTCTGAATGCGCACTGGCACAAAGGGGCTTTTCTCATCTAATGTTTGCACTGTGTTTTTTGCTGTGTTGATTGTTATTTGTCTATTTTGTTTGGTGCACGGGTGAAACGGAGTTCGTAATTAAAGTATTTTTTTTTGTTTTGTTTATCACAAGCACGGTGCACACGGACCTCAGGTCCCACCCCAAACAATAGCAGGTACCTGTACACACCTGGAATTAAAAGGGCTTTGAGGTATTAAAAGGGTGAGGAACTGAGAGACTGGGAGCATGGAACGAGGAGATACCGGAATAGGATAGAGAGAGAAGCCGAGGGAAGTAAACGAAAATAAAGAGGTTAGACAGCGAGTGGTTGGGCTTTTTTTTGTGCACGGACAGTGTCAGTTTCGTTTTGTTATTTTTTTTCGTGGACTCACCTGGGAGGACTGTGGAACTTGGTGATTGAAGACATTTGAAAAGAGGTACTGAGAAGAACCTTTGCGTTCGTGGTTTATGTCAGGATATCAGGATCTCTCCTGAGGCCTTCAGCTGAAGCGCAGCACCCTATGGAGAGGGCTGTCCAAACAGGCGTCTGGACAGGAGCCCTAAGAGGAGGTCTGGACCAGAGAGTGGATGACGTATGGTTAAGTGAACAAATACACATTAAAATGCATCTAACGCTCAAAAATTAAACAATAATTCAAATAAACAAACTATGCAAAAAAAAGGAAAACCAATCCAATTAAAATTCAAAAATCATAAGTGATAATACTGAATAAAATAATAATCAACACATTCGACACCCGTGACATTACCACCACTGCGATCTTGAAAATGTTTGTATGCCACAAAATAATGAACAGTCGTTCATTATTTTGTGTATCAGCCGCCACACAAAGCTGAGCGCAGTGTGGTATACTGTAATGATGCTCCAGACGGTCTGCCCGGACTGCACTTGAACCATCTTAAAAACACGAAGCTTCTAATAAGCTAATTTGTAAAAGTTAGTAAAGAGTTGCGCTAATATAACGAAGCTAAATTTGAACTCCTAGCTGGAGCAACGAGAGAGGACGAGAGGGCGGGGCAGAGAAGGAGGGGGAGACGCTGCTAGGCAACCGGCTCGTGAACATTCCACTCAGCTGAGCAGAGACCGTTAGGATTTAAAAATGCGAACGTTCCGAGCGGCGTTAGGCGCTTCGTTAAATTAGCACACCGTTGCAGGCATTTGAATATAACCATATTTTAAATACTCAAATAGGACTGTATTAAAAAAAAAAACATATTATGTTTTTCAAAGTAATATGTTATGTGGAATATTAAAATGTACTTGGCTTGATTCATGCCAAAGCTGCCCGATTTCAGCCTTGCTGAAGCACCCCCAGATCATCACCGGTCCTCCACCACATTTCACAGTGGGTGCGAGACACTGTGGCTTGTAGGCCTCTCCAGGTCTCCGTCTAACCATTAGACAACCAGGTGTTGGGCAAAGCTGAAAATTGGACTAATCAGGGGGTGCTTCAGCAAGGCTGGAATCGGGCAGATTTGTCTTTGTGAATGAATCAAGCCAAGTACAAGTTGTCCTGGAAGAAAACTTGCTTCCTTCTGCTCTGACAATATCAATGTGAAAGACTGGTGGAGAGCATGCCAAGATGCATGAAAGCTGTGCTTGAAAATCAGGGTTATTCCACCAAATATTGATTTCTGAACTCTTCCTAAGTTAAAACATTAGTATTGTGTTGTTTAAAAATGAATACGAACTTATTTTCTTTGCATTATTCGAGGTCTGACAACACTGCATCTTTTTTGTTATTTTGACCAGTTGTCATTTTCTGCAAATAAATGCTCTAAATGACAATATTTTTATTTGGAATTTAGGAGAAATGTTGTCAGTAGTTTATAGAATAAAACAAAAATGTTCATTTTACCCAAACACATACCTATAGATAGTAAAACCAGAGAAACTGATAATTTTGCAGTGGTCTCTTAATTTTTTCCAGAGCTGTATATATATAATGTAATCCACGGGATATGGTTTATCATATTTTGCCAAGAATAATATTAAATATAATATTTTTTTAAAATATTATAAAGATAAAGTAGTATACAGTTTGAACACATTAGAAGCTGTTCAAGGACGCACATTTTAATGACTAGTCTATATGAAAACATTCTTGTGAAAAAAAAACAACCAGCTAAAAACCATTATTTGATTTTCCTGTCTTTATTTTTAACAAAGACAATGACGTTTGCAGACAGCGTTAGTGTTCTGGTCAGCGAGAAGTACTGAATAACTGTTTGCACTGTTCCGTGTTTGTTTTCAGCTCATTGAAAGATGACATTCTACAATGACATTTATCCACTTTACCCTCAACAAAGGACACCCTTCATCTTCAACCTCAGCCAGCTCATACTCATTCTGGTGTTTTTAGTCCTTGCTTGCAGTTTCCTTGTTATACTAACAGTCATTTCTAATGAGAAAATACTGTTTCCAGCTAAACTGACACATGCACCAAAATATGAGTGTAACATAGATTATTCTGCTCCAGTTTCGGACTGCAAATGCATGTAATGAACTTCTCTTCCACTAGGCGATGCTTAAAACACAAGAATCCACTGTTATTTAATATTAATAACCCGCTTTCCAAACACTACACACTTAAACTAGATAATATATCCTATCTTAAAGAAACTTTCTTTTGTAATACATATCATATACCACGATGCTAACAAAATTAAAACTCCTTTTTATTTTTAATTTATTATTTATAAATTGTCACAAACAACTCAGACTGTGTTTTCTTCCTCCACCCTCAAAAGAGAGCAGAACGGTCATCAATGATCAAGAACAGCTACAGTGAAGCAGCATCCAAGACCCGCTTCACGCTCAGAAGAAAACACTGTAACTCCTCATCATGGTTAGCAAGACCAGACACTTTAGAAACGCATTTCACTAGAAACAAACTATAGAAATGAACCCTGAAAGTATAGTCTTAACAAACACAGGGGAAAACAACTTCCCTACTCCCGGCATGTATCACTGCAGTGATGGTGTCTGATTCAGGGTCCTTTCTAGTATATCACTTGTTCATAGTAATGTTAATAATTGCCAATGCGTTTCAAACACAAAATTCACATAATGAAATAACCACTCAATTAAAGTATAATGTAAAAAAGAGAAGATAAGTAATACCCAGGGTGCACCTCTCTATTAATAATTTAAAGAAACAACCAATCACCAATCTCTCTAGCCGGGGGAGGTTTCAGTCCCCGCCCACCTGCATAGTATTCAGGAGGAGGAAGGCTCTGGTCATTTCAAGGGTTTTGCTGCAAATGTGTTTCTTACCCTTTAAGTGCCGTTGTCCTAATCTGAGGCTACCTTGTCATTTTTGGTGCATTTTTAACTGGCATCTTATTTGAATGTTCTTTTAACTCTATTGTTATGATATCTTACTCTAATTGTGTTAACCATAACAATTAAGTCTAGATGCAACGTATCAGATTACATAAACACACCTTGTGTTCAGATTTTTTTTTTTTTTAAATGTATGCGTCCTCTATGGGTAGAGGCAGATAAGCTGCGTACCTGCTGTTTCTACACATTAACATTTACGAAATACACACACTAAATTGGAATGTAAAATTTTAGAAAATCTACTTTGCCAACAGAAGAAAAACAAGCTAGCAGAGAATGGTTTCGATCCATCGACCTCTGGGTTATGGGTCCAGCACGCTTCCGCTGCGCCACTCTGCTATGCCACTCTGCTACAGCTGCTGCAGTTGAGATGATCCGTTTTCTTTTCTCCCAAATACGGTATGCAAAGTATGCAACCTGCCCACTGATCACAAGCAGTTTTATCCCCCAGTTTCGGCTGTCAATTCCAATATTCAGTCTGTAAAGCATCTTAAATCGTGGAAAGCGCTCTTTGTTTAAAATTACACTGAAGACTTATTTTGTTCGACCAGGTTAATAATTGCAACACCAACGTCTGCTGTTCAACTAAACACAACACTCTCCAGTCTTCTGCAATCTGCTCATCACTACATGGCCACACTCTTAGCCCCAGCGACCAAATCTTCATTTACCACTGGATGGAAAACATTTACAACTTTCTGCACTCAAATCAAAATACATCCCATTCCAATTTAATGAACAGCGGATTGTAGCCTCCATCGCCCATGCAAGGGATTCTCTTCACTTAGCCCCCACTACCATTAAAGCCTACATCTCTGGAATTCAGTATTTCTGCCGCCTCATCTCCGTCCCTTCTCCAACACTCCTATCCATCCCATCAGTTTGCTGACACTCAGAGAGATCCTCAAGTGATTGAATTTGCAAATGGCAGACTACATTGCCGAGACAATCTGAATTGCTCATATCAAGCTGCGATGTAGCCTATGAGAATCACAAGCATGATTCAAGGGGAATTAGCTCAAATGGTAGAGCGCTCGCTTAGCATGCGAGAAGTAGTGGGATCGATGCCCGCGTTCTCCAAATAGTTTTAATATATCTGCGTATTTAGTCCCAACGCATTATGGAGATAATTACAAAGTGTGACAATTCTTTTTAACAGAGTTGACTGCCCTACATGTGTATTTTAAAGCAAAGTCTCCTAATTTGTAATATTCCCCAGGCTGACAAAATGCAGTGCTCCCTCCATCGTATGCCTTCCGAGACGCGGAGATTTTTTATATTTTTTGTAGCAATGAAAGAATTTGTCTTATTTGGGAATAAATATAAATGGCTTGGTTTGCTTGCATTGGTTTGAATACATGTAATTGTGATTACAGACTTTCCTGCCCAGTGTTGCTTTCTTCTTAGATGTGGTCTCAGTTTCGGCTGCGCAGGATGGTCTCTGTGGCGCAATCGGTTAGCACGTTCGGCTGTTAACCGAAAGGTTGGTGATTCAAGCCCACCCAGGGACGATGCTTTTTGCATTTCTTAATCACATTAGAAAATGGCACTCTGATACGCTGTTATTTCCTCCAATTACACTGAAGAAGAAAATGTGTTCTGTTTTTTAGTTCAAAATACTACAAAACAAAAATATTCTTGCTGTTTGCTGAAACCCGGGATCAAACCAGGTACCTTTAAATCTTCAGTCTAACACTCTCCCAGCTGAGCTATTTCGGCTTGACAAGCCTCCTTTCTCGAGATAACATTCTTTTTTAGAAAAGTTGTAATATAATTAAGTACATTTCTAAACAATCCGATAGTAACATATATAATCTCAAAGCGCTATAATTTATTTCAGCTCTTATGAAAGACAAGTATCCTTGCGCATTATATCATCCTTGATTGAGAAATGTAATATTAATTAATTGTGTATTTGTAATTAAGAAATGCAGCTACCTTATAATTATTTATGAAAGATTATAAAAATCAAACACTGCTACCAACTCCTGTGTGGAATTTCATAGAAAATTGCACTAATAATTTAGAAGCTTTATTCCTACATTTTTAATGGTAATACTGACAATCCTTTATCAAGTTCACTGTACCTGTGTATTTGCATGGTCCAGTATAAGAAGGTACGATTATTCTGGAGTTCTTGGTTGCTCAGATCAGCACCAGTCATCAGAGCTGAAAAACAACAGCAATAGGTACCTGGTATGGTAACTGGACCACATATCATTTATATCAACTGACTGTTTTCCACCAAATATAATAATGCCAGTATGTGATATGTGTATACTAAAACATTCATTATATAGCAGCCAAGTTCAAATCACACCATCAGTTATAAAAATGCATTGTAATAGATAATGAAATTAGCACTGAAAGGGAGACCTATAAAGTAGTTATAATGTGAAGATCATTATTTTTATAAGCATTGATTCAAATTCGAACTTACATGGTTGAACCTTCTGGGGCGATACCAGCTTATGGATCACTTTGTATCAGTCAGGTTGAGTCTGCCATCAGCCTTTCTTCTAAACAAGGGTTCCATCTGAACCTGAAAAAAGAGCATTTGTGACAGAATAGCAAGGTTGCAGTTAAACAAAAGACTTCAATTAAACAAATAGCCTAAACACAAAATAGTCACAATGGCCAAATAAAAGGTTTCTACACAAAACAACAAGAAATCAAAAAGGGGTTCACTGGGTGAAAACAGATAAACACTACTATACAATGAGAAAAGGGACTTACTGTTGAAAAAGAGAGATTATTTAAAATAATTAAAAAAGCATGGAGTACCCATGTTCACATTTTTTAAGTATTGCTTTCAAAACAAGATCATTTTTCAATGAAAACTAAATTAAACTTAAAAACATAAAGTTAAATACAGTACTATAACGTTCATGGATACATAATTAAAAATAAATGATAGAAAAACACAATGTATCCGATACTATCAATGTACAATGCACTATTCTGGTACTATAATGCAGTACCACCATGATAATACGATTGTACTTTTTATTTCTAAGAAGTATCCTGGTATCTACAGTATAATGCAACACTATCCCACGGTACTATATGGTACTATTTATTTTACCATGGTACGATTTCTGTTGTCCCGGATACAAGTATTACAGTATCATTATAACGGACAAATATATTAAATATAATTGCGCTTTGGATAAAACAGTCCCTCAAACAAGTTTCTAGCTGTCGTAAATATTACATTTTTTTAACACTCAGAACTGACACCTATTGTAAAAATGTCAATCGTGTATTTTTATTGATAATATTACAAAACATAGAGTTTACTATCCACGCATTTCTACAGCTGACATTTGTAATACGAACATATATTATTATTGGCATTTTTTAATTTTGGTGACTATACGTACAGTACTAGTGACAATTAAAATAATAGTGTAATAAAATTCTTCCCTTCAGATGATTGTATTTCGAAATAAACCAAAAGTCTTCACGACTCAATAATCTCCCGCCGTTGAGAACGAGCAGGATTCGAGGGAGTTCTACGAGATCTGATTGGCTCGCTCCTGGTCAATTCTTGGTAGCGACACGGGCTATGATTGGTCAAAGCTACCAAGATCTTCCCAAGATTGCAGATCGGGTGGGAGGGAGAGCTGGCCGGGCTGGGGGGCGCACAGAAATGCACAGCTGAACAGAACACCCCCCCTCAGACATGTGCTGTCTATTCACGGGAACACACCACTGAACCAGTTAGTTCAGATGAGCGCTGGATACACAAGAAACAATCTGACAATTTCACAAATAAACCCGTTTGTGTTCAAACCTATGAGAGGTGGAATGTAACAAAAATATGAACTGCAAAAGCCAGAGCGTCAAACATCAACGACAAAGTTCAACATTTGAATTGAAATAACAGCTGTCAAATAGACAAAGCACAACACTCGAAGATAATATGCCAAATTGAAAATGCTCAACACGCTAATTGAATGAATTATACATAAAATAATGAATGTAATTAAACTCAAAAATTGAAATGGGAACTTGAAATCTTAAATAAATTGATTACAATTCAAATTTCCAGCACGCCCTCCGATTTGTGTTTAGTCTGTTCTAAATCAATACTGCGCGTTGTATTTCAGGTTAAGCGCTGTGCTTTCCATTTGCCACTTGGTCATTCTATTCCCCGGGACTGCCCCTGTCATGGCAAATCTGACATGCGAAAGAGATGCTTTGCACTGTTTCTTAAATCAAGAGGCCTCAAATAAATTGTCTACATTAATGTCTGCTTAGCCTACCTGTCAGTCTGGTGAAATTGTGAAAATGTGTAATTGACTTGTGGATGTTCACATCAGAACTCGAGCTGTCATGCTCGTCCCCTCAAACTGGCGCAGGCAACACATCTGCCTGGATTCCTGCATGATATAAATGTGTTTCTTCATTTGCGCGGCCTGCTTTTTATTATTCATTGTGGTTTGTTTACTACACGCCTCCATAGCTGAGCCTTTAATCAGACAGTCCTTGTAGGTGACAGTGCAGTTTGATCCGCACGTACTTCTGCCAAACTTCAATTCAAAGTACAATCTTCTAAATGGGTTGTAATATAATTTCAAAAGTTTTATTTATTTATTTATTTATTTTAATTAACGTACTGACTGACAATCAGAGGACTAATATGAAAGAGGTGTGCGCATCAATTGCAGCTAATCAGCTCCCATTAGCACCTGAATCTCTTTATAAACCCATTGTGCACTAAGGAACACCAAACTCAGCTACTGACGGTTTTGTTTTTATTATTGTTGCTTTATAACGGTAAAAGAAGTTCACGGTCGGGGCTGCCTTGGATTTATTGATGCCGTGTTGTCTTAGATTTGGGTAATTGTTGATCTTTTCTCTTCTTTAGAAACGTTCATTTTATTGTGTGTTTCTCACTTGCGTGTTTTTTTTGCAATGCAGAATAACATTGCTGTTAGCAGTGTTAGTCACTGAAGTTTGGACGCAGAACCCCCCTCTAGGTACGATAACGGTCGCTTCAGCAGAGCTGTCCTTTCAGCTTCCTGTTTATTTGCCGGTTGTGTGTTTTCAAGTATCGTTGTCTTCTGCAGGCTCGGTGAGGACAGAATGTCAAGGGAGTGTTATGATGATGATGTTGGAGAAGTCTTTTGTTGGAAAGTATTTTCGCATCAATGTGATTGGTGAGTGATCAATTTTCTTGAATGGTAAGCTTTTGATGTACAAAGTCTATTGACTCGTAATGTAATAACCTGAATTAAGTACAGTACTCCTGTTCTGTATGACAGCAACCAGGCTTTGTCTTTGTAAAATGCAGGGTATGAAAGGACTTGGGTTATCTTTAAAAGCATGTTGCTGATCACACTAAATAGACCTGTGCTGCTACAACCTTAGTCAGATTTGTTTACTGCAGGTGCGCAGAAATAGGAATCATTTACTCTAAACTTACTGTTCTGAACGAGTGTATGATTCTATTAATATAAATAGTTTTTAAAGAATTGCAGTAAGTAGATGGAATGGGGCAGTGGAGGTGTTAACTTTGTTATATCTCTACCTTGCTTGATCACGTGTACAGTTTCTTAAAAGGCCAACTGAATTTCTTTCCATAGACAATAAGGGGGTGCTTGTGTCCCTCTCTCCAAGACTGGCCGCACAGTGTGGATATAGCTTAACTGTTGACTTCTTGGGAAATGCCAAGGTCCTTGCTTCTGTGCTGAGCTGCTTTGCTCAGAACACAGTGAGTCATCATTTTACAGTGCTATGACTTCAGCTTCCTCCTATGTTCAGAGCATGACATGCCGCTATTCTCCATGGGCAGAGAGGGAGATTCTGTGTGAAGAAACTACATGGAGGTAAGGGCTGTCAGGATGTGATAATGCTGTTCAGTATAACTTGTTGGGTTGTGTGGGTATTTTAATTGTCACTACGGAAGTGCTTCACTCATGACTAATCTCAATTTTCTTTAGGTTTCTGTGAGAAGAGGTGTGCCACTTATTGAGCTCAACTTTGTTCAAGGTGATCCTGATTGGTCCCTTGCATACCCTGAGGTAGAATCGTGTGACTTTACATTTGCTTCATTCATGTCCCCTTGGTCTTGCCTATTGGGGTCTATTCTACTGTCTCATCTAGAGGAAGCAAAATCTAACGGCCCCTTAACTTTAACCTGTCACCCAAGAGGGTGGCCATATTGGAATTGTGTGACATTTAAGGCATTGGCTTTGCATATATGTATTCTGTGATTGTTTTGATAGAAATTGATTGTGGAGAAATTAACCCTTTCTTGTCAGTGTAAGCCTTGTATTTCAACCACTGAGGTAGTGGCTTCATATGTGCAGAGCTATAAATCCTTCATGATAAATGTGTCCTGATTTACTTTTTTGAGGACTGCTGCATAGGAGCAATTTAGCTGTCCTAAAGTTTGGTACACTGATGTATTAAGGTCCAGTACAAATGAATGGCTGTAAACTCTGACTGTATCGGATCCAGACAACATGCTTTCACATAGGCTTTCGTACAAAGTTGTATTTGAGGATTTACTCTGTTCCCTTAGATGTCCGCTGAACCTAGAACAGTTTCAGTGATGTGTCATTAAACTTTCAACTTTCAGTTTTAGTTCCTGTTTATTAAACATGACATCTGTTATGACAAATCCTTTTAGACTGGGGATGCTTTGTGTTCAAACTCCCTATTCTAATGAGATTTTCTTCTGCTAGGCAACTGCTGCTGACAACAGCATCTGGAAAATTTTGTTCCATCTCCCAGCAAACAGAAAGACAACCGTGACTGTTGCTCAGGCCATGACAAATGGCTATGGCATAAACACTACACCAACTCTAATTCTGGTTAGAGCTGCATACAACTCCACAGAAAGCCAGCCTCAGGTGGTAAGTAGTCTAGGCTTCATTGTTCTCTAGTACAGTATATCCAGACAGAAGGTAGACAAGTCTTGCTTTTGTTTTAGTAAAAGTCCCCCCCCCCTCCCCCTCCCCTCCAACAGATCCAAACTGTACCAATGGCTGTGCTAAGATCAACCACCTTTTATAAGCAAAGATGGATGGTCATGATGGTGGACACTGCAGTTACATGTCCTACTGGTGAGTAAGCTTATGGAGGGCAACGGTGCTCAAGAACTGTTCTAGATTAAGGTATGAATACTTTACCAAGTCTGTGGTGTTCCTTTCTGTCAGATGGAACAGCCTTCACAGAACAGATGATTATATGGAATGTTCCCCGTGTTCTACCTCTTCTTGTTCCTACACCACAAATTACTACCCTTGATGTTCAAATGGGAGTTGATGGCCGCAAGCTTGAACCTGCAACGATTCATAATAGAGATTATAAACTGGATGTCGGTCCCCAGCTAATCACTGTAAAAATTCCTGTGGGAGCTGATGGTGGATATTACAAGGTATGTAGAAGTTCAACATCTTCTAAATCCTTCTCATTTTAAAGCTTTCCTCCTAAGATGCTTCTGTGCTTTCAGAGCCATGTATTGGACAACACCTATGTGATCTCTTACTCTATTGAACCAGTGCTGGAGCATACCTGGCAAGATGGGCCTGAGAAGACCAAGTACACAGTACTTCATCCAATAACCACTCCTTTCATTTCATGCCTCGGCCACCAGTTGACACAAACAGTATGTAGAACTTGTCCACATGCAGTAAATCAAAGGGATTTGTTGCAGTGCTCCACTTCATATCCTTCATTTTTTAACTGCATGCTTTAATTTCAGATACTGTTCCTAAAGCCAGAGTGCTCGATGTGACACTGGGGGCATTCCTGCCTGATGTGGAGCTGGTCAAAATTATAGTTGGACCAGAGACGTTAACTGTGCCAGAAGCCAAACTAAAAGGTTATAATGTCGAGGAACATGTCTTTCCCAATGGATCCAAGACCTACACCCTCCAGGTGCCATTTGAGGACCCCAATGTGAAGCAAAAGGTAACATCCCACCTGTTCAATCACCCTATTGCCCTTATGAAAACACTTGCTTGCTGTCTGACTTTGGAGGAGTTACCTGAAAGAAACATGGGTTTGTAGGATTAAACCCAGACACCAGAACCTACATTCTGCCCCTGACCTACTTGCTGAATATAGTGCCAGAGAATACACCCTTTACTCATCCTGCTGTAGTTGAAGCCATTCTCAGACATCAGTAAGTGCCTGACTTTGGTCTACAACTACCCTTTTCTGACCAATCCAGTCCGTTGCCCTGACAACTGTTCTTCCTCTTGCAGTTCCACCAACAGTAACTGGCTACTGTGATGGTGCTGCATTCTATACCATGGCAACATGGGTCGCAACTGGATTCCTTTTGTGGGCTCAAGAGAAGTTGGTGGAAATCTGCTTGCCCTGTACAAGTATAATGCCAACTCTACCAATTTCTGGATGACTGTGCCATACAATTCAGTTGATGCCATATATGAAGTAAGTGATGGAACTTTAAAATGAGGTTAGCTGTTTTGGGTTCAACACATTACTGACCTGATGTATTGTCTCTGTAGGTGATCAGTTCTTCAGGCATCAGAAGCAGGCTTGACCTTGAAGGATATTGGGACCATGGTTGTGGTGGCTGACTTCTCTCTATCCTGCAGTTTCCCTACAAAGATGATTGGTAACTCTCCTGCAAACCAAGCATTCTGTATAATAGCTGTCTTTGAGATTGGCAAAAAGCTGCATGAAGTGGTATTGAAGCTATAATCTGTTTCCTTAACCTGGCACCAAATGCTGTGTTTCAGATTGCTTCACCAATGGAACTATGGCAGCTCTTGCTGTGAAAGTGGAATCTGTCCCCAGCTTGTCTCCAAGTCAACTAACTCTAAGGGATCCGAGTTGCTGGACCTCTTCAATTTGATGCTATCAATGCTGTTTTCTACTTCAATGTCAACTCCTGTGGCACAACTAGAAGGGTTAGTATTGACACATTTAAAACCATATTTTGAGGAGGTTCAACCTAGACAAGTTGGCCACAACACCCCTGGCTCAATCTGGGGAGCCATGGTGACTGGTGTTTCTCTCTGCTGAATTATTTGCATGAGTTGTGGACATCTGAAGGATGCCACCTTTTTGTATTGAACTGCTTGTCCAGTTGAGAAAGGTGCTGTGACACATGACATGACTCTTGGTTATGGCATTGCATGTGCTGTCTATAGACCTTTTGGGTCAATTGCAGTGAACTGGAAGGAGTGTACTAACTGGGGATGATCCCGTGGTTAGTACGTAGGATGGGACTAAACTATTACATGAGTTAATACCAATTGTAGCTCAAGAGTCACCAGCTGTATTAATGTGTATTTGCAGCAAACTCAAAATAACTGCTGTTGCCGTCCTAGAGGTATCCTAAAACAATACCAAATTAGTCTAGCAGTTTCTGTAGACAGACTTGTGGTATCATATTAACTGGAACAAACATGAGCTCCCAAAAATTCATGACCAACGCTTTTTATTTTTAAATTGTGAATTTGATATTAAGTTAGTACACAGCTGGGGATGATCCTGAGTACTGATATCAGCTGGTCTGCAACTTGGTATGCAGCTCCATACTAAATCTACAAGTTCATTGCAACCTGAGCCTTTGTGATTTCTCTTCCAGTTTGACGACAACCTCCTGACTTACGAGAATGAAGTGCTGTTCACATCTTACCGGTAAGGATTGCAATCAAATTGAGTATCCTTGTGGTTGAGCCTGAATCTCTGCTAACCCCATCTCCTCTTTCCAGGTTGAGAGTTGCCTGTCACTATCTGGTCAATGACACCAAGGTAGTGCAGTTCTTGTACCAGAATAATCCTGCACCTGTAGTCCAGCCTGGCTTGGGGGACCTTGTGGTCATCATGCAGCTTGCATTGGGTAGGACTTGGCAATTTGAAATAATATAGATGTTCTAGTAGTGTGTGTTCTGTGTATAAATTCTCCCTTGCATCTCTGCAGTTTCAACCTACGACTTCTCTGGAGCTCAGGATTACCCTGTTGTGAAGTACTTGCGAAGACCCTTGTATTTTGAGGTAGAGCTCCTGTACAGCAGGGATCCACAGGCTGAATTGTTTTTGGAGAACTGCTGGGCAACCTATTCTGCTGACAGGAATAGCTCTCCCAAGTGGGATGTTGTTGTGGACAGGTAAGATGCTGGAATATGATATTGCTGCTACAAAACCTAGGAATTGGAGTTGTGGCTGATGTGCTCCTGACCTACTTTCTCTTTCTAGCTGTGAGAACTCTGCAGATGAGTACTTGACCATCTTTCACCCAGTCTCCAGCAATGCAAGAGTGCTGTTCCCATCCCATCTGAAGAGGTTTGAAGTGAAAATGTTTTCCTTCAAGCGGCCGGGATGCACTGAAAGGACAGGTAAAGTGGAGTGTTGGGATGGGGATCTTGTACCACAATGCATGGTTTGGATTGCTTTGCAAGCAGCAAATGGTCACTGTGCTCAAATCTTTAGTGAGTTGGAATGAAAACCTATAACGGCACATTTGCAAGAAACACTTACTATGATGCAATATATTTGTTTTTCAATTCAGTAATCCTCATTGGATGATGGTCCTGCCTGATCTATTGATGCTTGTTTTACTTGACAAGGTGTGCTGTGTTTCAGATTTACTTCCACTGCAGTGTTGTGATATGTGATTCAAACCGGCCATCAGACAGCCTCTGTAGCAGACGGTGCATTCCAGGGAAACAGAGGCTTGGTAAGAGCTCTGTCTGTTGGGGGAGGGGGGGACATTTTTCATGCATTTTTGTCCATTTGTTTTGATGGACTCCTCCTAATTCCTCCTGTAGGTCGCAGTGCTGAAGGGATGGATGGTGGTGCAGTAAAGGCATTTGTGTCTTCTGGCCCAATTGAGCTGAGGAGAGATGGATCCCTTAACGTTATGCCTAGAAGCTGTAACATGCATGATGTGAACACAATTGCGGTTCAAGTAAAATATATAACTATCTCTTTAAATTCCACTAACTATTTCTTTCTTCTCTTACAGGCCAATTCAATGTGTGGTCCCTTCTGGGAGCTGCAATGGGTGTGTGTTCAGTGGTTGTCTTTGTAGCTGGAGTTGTATATTTCTGGAAAATGCCCAAAAGTGTGTATTGATAAATAAAGATCTTGCTTGTAAAGGCTGTTTTGGTTTCTGTTATTTATTTTTTTGGTGGGTGCTTGACTAATTCTACATAGATTATATATTGGTGTGTGTCAGTATGGCCATGTTAATGGGATTCTCTCCTCTTACTGCATTGAATGCTTTGCTTGTTTCCTGATCAGGCCATTCTCAATATGGAGTGTTACTCAAGGACTCTTCACTAATTCACTGAGTGAACGTGGGGGCAAAGACTTTCCTTCTCCATTGAGTTGTAACCCTCTTTATTTTCCTTTTTGCTTTGACATGCTGCTTTCAGTATGCAAGTTTAGGGTGAAATTATCAACACTCCTTATATATAAACCTTGTTCTAGATCTCCAATAAGATATTAGTTTAACTTTCAGTTTTAACTCTGTGTACAAATGTGTTTTTTTTTTTTTTGTTACTGGTTAAACAAACCACTACTTGGCAACATGTTCTCTTCATGTTTGTTTTCACTGTGGTTTATTTAGTCTGTTACTGGATAAACTCATTTTACGAAACACGTTCCATAACAAACCGGTACAACCGATGCGGGGTATCTTTAGATCCGCGCACCAGTCCGAACCAGAAGTTCCATTCTTTGAGCTGTTCGGTAAAACAGGAGGACTATATAATATATATATATATATATATATAATATGAGAGAAAGATAGGGCTGAGTTATTGGAACTGAATTCACTACACCCGCTGGCAACCCCTTGTGTAATGTGTTTATACTATATAGAGGACGCTGAGTTTGATGCAAGACTTGAGCAGCCACATTCATATTCTACTTATTAGATTCCTTCTTGCTTTGACATGCTGCTTTCAGTATGCAAGTTTAGGGTGAAATTATCAACACTCCTTATATATATATATATATATATATATACCTTGTTCTAGAATCACAAGTGTGTAGATTTTCTTCCAGGACAACCTTGTACTTGGCTTGATTCATGCCAAAGCACCCCCAGATCATCACCGATCCTCCACCACATTTCACAGTGGGTGCGAGACACTGTGGCTTGTAGGCCTCTCCAGGTCTCTGTCTAACCATTAGATGACCAGGTGTTGGGCAAAGCTGAAAATTGGACTCATCTGGGGGTGCTTCAGCAAGGCTGGAATCGGGCAGATTTGTCTTTGTGAAGGACGCATGAATCAAGCCAAGTACAAGGTTGCCGTGGAAGAAAATTTGCTTCCTTCTGCTCTGACAATGTTCCCCAACTCTGAGGATTGTTTTTTCCAGCAGGACAATGCTCCATGCCACACAGCCAGGTCAATCAAGGTGTGGATGGAGGACCACCAGAACAAGACCCTGTCATGGCCAGCCCAATCTCCAGACCTGAACCCCATTGAAAACCTCTGGAATGTGATCAAGAGGAAGATGGATGGTCACAAGCCATCAAACAAAGCCGAGCTGCTTGAATTTTTGCACCAGGAGTGGCATAAAGTCACCCAACATCAATGTGAAAGACTGGTGGAGAGCATGCCAAGACGCATGAAAGCTGTTCTTGAAAATCAGGGTTATTCCACCAAATAATGATTTCTGAACTCTTCCTAAGTTAAAACATTAGTATTGTGTTGTTTAAAAATGAATATGAACTTATTTTCTTTGCATTATTCGAGGTCTGACAACACTGCATCTTTTTTGTTATTTTGACAAGTTGTCATTTTCTGCAAATAAATGCTCTAAATGACAATATTTTTATTTGGAATTTGGGAGAAATGTTGTCAGTAGTTTATAGAATAAAACAAAAATGTTCATTTTACCCAAACACATACCTATAAATAGTAAAACCAGAGAAACTGATAATTTTGCAGTGGTCTCTTAATTTTTTCCAGAGCTGTATATCTATATAGAGAGAAAGAGAGGCACATTCATATTATTAAACCTGCTCGCAGACTCTCCGGCGCCGTCACTCTGAGTGCTCTTTGAAACAGACTGAGTTCGTATTTATATTCATGTTGGGTTAATCAGAGATGATTATCGGCGGCCCGTCTGTAGTACTACCGGAGATGTTAATTGCACAGTTTGTACCACTCTGTGCAGCGCCGTCCCGTTTATAACACGGTACGTGAACTGCATTCTGCTAAACAAAACATCACAACAGCAGCAGCAGCTTCATCTACTGGACAAAACCCAGACATACATGTTGAAACAATGATCCAGTTCAATATCTACAAAGCCTAAACAAGAAACTATTATACAAAATGGTTTAAAATCAAATGTTTAATTGTTAATCTAACCATTTTTAGTTACTGTGGAACTACTTCTCTCAGTGGAAGGTGACACAAATAAAAATTATTAAAATAAGGTTTAAAGTCTTCTTTATTTACCAACAACAACAGGCTCCTAGACCCATTTAATAATAGCAATAATACACTCCAGGGTCTGTGTGTTATCGTGAGGTATATCACCACTTCCTGGGCGGTTGAAGAACTCGACTTCGTCTAGTGCCTCCCAACGCACCCAAGGCGTGGTGATATTACCTCATGATAACACACACACCCTGTCGTGTATTACTGCTTCATTAATGTAGTCATTAGGTTTATATGTCACATTCCTTTGTTGTCACTGTATTGATTTAGATATTCGGGTTGGATACCTCGGAAACCAGCGGAACTCCAGCGTTTCTCCGACAACCACTGATAACCCCTCCCGTGATGATCGGCGCTGCCATGACAACCCATGACATCACCCGCACAAGTTACAACACGGCGAGTCATTTTTTGTAGCACAGTATTAACATGTTATTGTTTTCACAAAATAACATCAATAAGATTATCAGATCACCTGCTAGTGTGTACTAAACAAAACCTCAAATATCAGTGAATTGATACAGAGACAAGCCGTGGCACCAGCAAGAGGTTAAAATGAAATTAATAAATAAATTACGACATGAAACAAAAATACATGTGGGTGTATTTTAATCAAAAATCCATGCATCCATAATTCTGATTATTTATCTAACTAATCTCACAGCTAATTCTTTACAAATGATCAATTTCTATATTTCTCGGAGTGCTAATGTGGTGTTATAGTTTAACATATTAATGGATTTTAGAAATCATCTATGCTAGTCTGCCCCTTAAACAATTTTAAATATAATTTAGATTTAAATGGCAGGTAGTATATAAATCAATTTCTAAAACAGGTCGCATTTTGTAATTTAAATAGGCCTACGTATGAGCTACCAAAACGTATTTTTGTTTCATGTCGTTATTAATGTATTTACTTATTTATTTGGTTAAACTTTAATCCAGCCTTACATTTTGACTTCTTGAAGTTACCACAGCGTGTCTGTGTATGAATTACTGACGAGTAATATTTGTGATTTGATTACTCTAGCAGATGAACTGATAATGTATGGATGTTATTTTGTGAAAACAATACAATATTAAAAAAAGAAATGCTACAACATTTAATAAATAAATAAATTATACACCAAACTGTAGCACATTTGTTTAGTCTTAATATCATAACAAATATACTTATTATAAATACGCACTTCTTTTTATTTGTTGGAAAACGGTCTGGAACTGAATTATTTTTTTAATACAGTGCTATTTGAGTATTTAAAATATGGTCATCTTCAAAATTAAAATGCCAGCAACGGTGTGTTAATTTAACGAAGCGCCTAACGCCGCTCGGAACGTTCGCATTTTTAAATCCTAACGGTCTCTGCTCAGCTGAGTGGAATGTTCACGAGCCGGTTGCCTAGCAGCGTCTCCCCCTCCTTCTCTGCCCCGCCCTCTCGCCCTCTCTCGTTGCTCCAGTTAGGAGTTCAAATTTAGCTTCGTTATATGAGCGCAATTCTTTACTAACTTTTACAAATTAGCTTATTAGGGGCTTCGTGTTTTTAAGATGGTTCAGGTGCAGTCCGGGCAGACTGACTGGAACATCATTACAGTATACCGCACTGCGCTCAGCTTTGTGTGGCGGCTGATACACAAAATAATGAACGACTATTAAATGAATCACATGTATTGCTTTTTAATGCTAAATATGTATCTGGTATTCTAAGTATTATCTACAATTAATAATCCAGCTATACTCATATTCAGAATGTAATACAGTATTAAGACAGGGTCCAGTATTATAAATAAATAAACATGCTTTAAGAGAAACAGCAGTGATGTTTATTATCCCATACATTCTCTATATGTTTCTACATTGTGGTTGCACAGAGACAAGGGACTCAGTGATGTTAAATTAAAAAAAAAAAATACTAGAGCCTACAATTAATCAATATAGAAAGGAAGGTGGTAGAAATGTATTGCCTGTGTGCAGTACCTTACACTTTTCTCTATTAAATGTCATTTGCCATGTGTCTGTCCAGTTCTGAATGCTGTCTAGATCATTTTGAATGACCTTTGCTGCTGCATCCAGGGCGACTTAGAGTCGTAAACCAAAATACATTTCAAGAATCACAGTACAAGTATTAATACAATTAAGAGCAAGATAAATACAATGACTTTGGTTCTAGCAAGTACAAGTATGACAAAATACGATTCAATAACGGAGCAGATAACAGTGTCAGTGATAGTTACATCAGGATATAATTAAATACAAAATACTACAGATTAAATAACACTTGACAGATTAGAGTACTCTAAAGTACAGGATTAGATGCAGTAAAATAGGGGGCAGATAAGAGCAAGTAAAGCGCATTTAAGGAAGAGTGATAAGTGTCCAGAGGGAAAAACAGAGGAGTTCTACAGGTGCTATCTGAAGAGGTGAGTCTTGAGGAGGCGCCGGAAGGTGGTCAGGGACTGGGCAGTCCTTACACCTGTAGGAAGGTCATTCCACCACTGCAGGGCGAGGGTGGAGAAGGAGCGGGCTCTGGAGGCAGGGGATCGTAGAGGAGGTAGAGCCAGTCTTCTAGTGCAGGCGGAGCAGAGAGGTCGAGTGGGGGTGTAGGGAGAGATAAGGGTCTGGAGGTAGCTGGGTGCAGTCTGGTCAAGGCATCTGTAGGCGAGTACAAGAGACTTGAACTGGATGTGAGCGGTGATCATGAGCCAATGAAAGTTGGGAAAGTACAGGAGGTCAGATTTAGAGAAGATGAGTTTGAGGTGATGCAAGTGCATCCAGGAGGAGATAACAGACAGACAGGTAGAGATACTGGAGGAGATGGTGGAGTCAGAGGTGGGGAAGGAGAGGAAAATCTGAGCATCATCAGCATAGCAATGGTATGAGAAATCATAGGATGCGATGAGGGGACCCAGGGAGCGGGTGTAGAGAGAGAACAGGAGAGGACCCAAGACTGACCCTTGGGAGACTCCTGTTAAGAGAGGGTGAGGTGTGGAGGTTGCTCCATGCCAGGTTACCTGGTAAGTGTGGTTGGAGAGGTAGGAGGAGAACCAGGCCAGAGCAGTGTCAGAGATTCCCAGGTCAGCGAGAGAGGATAGTAGAATAGAGTGATCGACAGTGTCAAAGGCAGCAGAGAGGTCGAGGAGAATTAGGACAGAGGAGAGACTTTAGTGAGTTGGTGACAGACAGGAGGGCAGTTTCAGTGGAGTGAGAAGAGCGGAAGCCAGATTGGAGAGGGTCGAGCAGAGAGTGTTTGGACAGAAAAGCAGAGAGCTGGCGGTGTACAGTCCGCTCGAGGGTTTTGGAGAGGAAGGGTAGGAGGGAGACAGGACAGTAGCTCTGGAGGGAGGTGGGGTTAAGGGTAGGTTTTTTGAGGAGTGGAGTGATAGAGGCTTGTTTGAAGGCAGAGGGAAAGAGACCAGAAAGTAGAGCGGTGTTGAGAAGGGAGGAGATGAAGGGAAGTAGAGCAGGAGCAGCAGCTTGAAAGAGGTGAGTGGGGAGGGGGTCCAGGGCAGATGTGGTGGGTTTGTGACCCTGGAGCCAGGAGGAGAGGTCAGAGTCTGAGAGGGGAGAGAAGGTGTAGATGGAGGGTGAGTTAGTAGGGGATGCAGTGGGTGTAGGGGTTGGAGCAGGAGGGGGTACGGGGGAAGGAGAGGTGTTAAAGAGTTTGCGGATATTTGAGATTTTAAATATGTATGACACAAACCCTAAGAATTTTATACCAGATTCATTGTCGCTTAGAAACAACTGCAGCCTCCCTGCCTCAGTACAAATAATACCAATACAAAAATCGAATTACATGTATTTAAAAATGAATGGTCTCATCCATCTGGAACGATTGGTTCTGCATTTATACAGTATCAACCTTAATCTGAGTTGAGAGGCACCCAACCTGTGGAGGATTTTAAATGTGAGGGGATGTGAATAGAGTCAAATACATTGCATCATTCTGTATATATATATATATATATATATATATATATATATATATATATATATATATTTCAAGTAACTGTAGCTTTATTATCATAGTGAAAACACATTACACATGACCACAGTTCTGTAACAAAATGACAATAACAAGGGAGTTCCCATACCGGGAGTCAAACCCGGGCCGCCTGGGTGAAAACCAGGAATCTTAACCACTAGACCATATAGGAAGCTGATTTTCAAAGTTATTTTTTATTGGCAATGTAGTCTGCCATTTGCAAATTCAAAAAAAAATAAATAGCAAACATTTCGACGAGGTATGTTTTCAATTTCTTCAAAAAGTTAACGTAGAAAACCGCATTATTTATTTCTCGTATCAAGGCCCGATTGGGTTTATTACGCACATACCAACTGTTGCTCCATGAATGATGTAATGACAAGTGTAAAAAAGAAACGGATTGAAGTCAACCCAAAAAATGTAAGATTATTTATTTCAATATCGTTATAGCTATAAACGATGCATGCATTTTACAATAGCAATTGGTATATGACAATGACCAATAAGTAATTTTGTTGCAATACTGTATACAATGTGAACAGAATCAGACATTGCTCCGTTGCCTCGAAGAAACATCTTCAATTTACAACATCTACAATCTTAGCCACAGCTGTGATTATGTAGCTTTGTTACACAGTATAAATAATTATTAATTGTAAAATATTAAAATCAGACCTGCAGGTTAACAGATCCATCATAAACTTTGTGAAATCAAATACATTCAAGAAGCAAATATTTTGATTTTCCTCATTCCTAACGTTGAGTGAAATGTTTCCATTTTTTTCCTGTGGACCCCCTGGACTGTCTCTGAGGACCCCAGGTTAAGAACCACTGCTCTGGATTAAAGAGCATCATTTTATTACTCTCTCTCTCCCTCTTGTGGTCACAGAGTGTAGTGCAGTTAGTTCTGTTTGGTGTTTTGACGAAACATTGACGAGAGTCCCTGCAATGGAGGTCCTGTATGGGTGGTTCCATGGTGTAATGGCTAGCACGCTGAATCCAGCGAGCTGAGTTCAAATCTCGGTGCATTTGTGTTATATTTGTCTTACAAAAACACTTTATACGTTTTGGTTTAAATAACTAATGTTTTAAGCTCTGGTTTAGTGTCTTTCATAGTAACTAATATTAGTACATACACTACTGATACTGCAGATTCCACCCTCACCCCGCAGTGGTGGAATGACCTTCCTACGGATGTCAGGACTGCCCAGTCCCTGACCACCTTCCGGTGCCTCCTCAAGACACACCTCTTCAGACAGGACCTGTAAAACTCAGCTCTCCCCTTCTGGACAATACAGCACTCTGCCTTTAATGCACTTATCTGCTCCCTATTTTACTGTATTTAATCCTGCACTGAACCCAATCTGTAGTTCTTATTTTTTTAAAAAATTAGAGTGTGTGTGTGTGTGTGAGAGAGAGAGAGCGTCCTGAGACTGAAGCAACACATCCAGGAGGAGAGACTGCACCCTACGATAGAGCTGACAGCACTGAGGGTGTGTGTGTGTGTGTGTGTGTGTGTGTGTGTGTGTGTGTGTGTGTGTGCGTGTGTGAGAGAGAGCGTCCCGAGACTGAGGCAACACATCCAGGAGGAGAGACTGCTCCCTACGATAGAGCTGACAGCACTGAGGGTGTGTGTGTGTGTGTGTGTGTGTGTGTGTGTGTGTGTGTGTGTGTGTGTGTGTGTGTGTGTGTGTGTGAGAGAGAGAGAGCGTCCCGAGACTGAAGCAACACATCCAGGAGGAGAGACTGCTCCCTACGATAGAGCTGACAGCACTGAGGGTGTGTGTGTGTGTGTGTGTGTGTGTGTGTGTGTGTGTGTGTGTGTGTGTGCGTGTGTGTGAGAGAGAGAGCGTCCTGAGACTGAAGCAACACATCCAGGAGGAGAGACTGCTCCCTACGATAGAGCTGACAGCACTGAGTGTGTGTGTGTGTGTGTGTGTGAGAGAGAGAGAGAGTGTGCTGAGTGAGGCAACACATCCAGGGGGAGAGACTGCTCCCTACGATAGAGCTGACAGCACTGAGGGTGTGTGTGTGTGTGTGTGTGTGTGTGTGTGTGTGTGTGTGTGTGTGTCTGTGTGTGTGTGAGAGAGAGCGTCCTGAGACTGAGGCAACGCATCCAGGGGGAGAGACTGCTCCCTACGATAGAGCTGACAGCACTGAGTGTGTGTGTGTGTGTGTGTGTGTGTGTGTGTGTGTGTGTGTCTGTGTGTGTGTGAGAGAGAGCGTCCTGAGACTGAGGCAACGCATCCAGGGGGAGAGACTGCTCCCTACGATAGAGCTGACAGCACTGAGGGTGTGTGTGTGTGTGTGTGTGTGTGTGTGTGTGTGTGTGTGTGTGTGTGTGTGTGTGAGAGAGAGCGTCCCGAGACTGAGGCAACGCATCCAGGAGGAGAGACTGCTCCCTATGATAGAGCTGACAGCACTGAGTGTGTGTGTGTGTGTGTGTGTGTGTGTGTGTGTGTGTGTGTGTGTGTGTGTGTGTGGGAGAGAGACAGAGAGCGTCCTGAGACTGAGGCAACACATCCAGGAGGAGCAGGCGCGGACTGGCCATCGGGAAGTGCGGGAGAATCCCCGGTGGGCCGGTCTGTTTGGACCTGCGTGGGCTGCTGGTCTACGTTTGATTTATAATATGTATATTTTTTTTTCTTCTCATTACGCTGTTATTAACTTGGCAGTCTCACTCTCGCTCTCGCGCGCGCACACATCACCAAACCAGTCATCTCTTGGGTAGATCCAATATCGCAATATCTGAGGGGGGGGGGGGGGGCGAGGAGTGGCCACTCCCTGATTGGACTTGCCCGGATTTTCTTAGAACGTGATTAGTCAGCCAGATTTCATCTTTCGTTTGAACCTCTTTTATTGATAGTGGATGATAGTGATGGCCAGTTTGATTCTTTTTTGTGACTCGAGTCATTTGATTCAGTTCAGTTTGGTGAATCGATTCATTTCTTTCATTTGATTCACTGATTCAATGACACAAAACCAATCAATGTAGATGTTTTTTCAGTGACTTCAACAACAAGTAGTCTGTTTACAACAAAAATGCAATCTGTGTTAGGAACGTTATTTTAGTCGGATTTAAAATGGAAATTAAAATGGTATTGAGTGCTGACAAGAGTTTGGTATCAGCTGTTGATTTCCTTGAAACAATCTTTTATAGTAAAATGAACACATTTATTCCTTTTAAAAATAAGTAAAATTGAACTCTCAGAAGTGGGATTTGAACCCACGCCTCCATTCGGAGACCAAACCACACAATTCTTTGAAAAGACAGTCTTTGAGTCTGGCGCCTTGTATCAAGGCCCGATTGGGTTTATTATGCACAAAATGGATTGAAGCCAACCCACGAAAGTAAGATTATTTTATTTCAATATCGTTATAGCTATAAACGATGCACCCATTTTACAATAGCAATTGATATATGACAATGACCAATTAGTAATTTTGTTGCAATACTGTATACAATATGAACAGAATCAGACATTGCTCCGTTGTCTCGAAGAAACATCTTCAATTTGTATTTAAAAAGGACGCCCAACGTGAGACTCGAACCCACGACCCTGAGATTAAGAGTCTCATGCTCTACCGACTGAGCTAGCCCGGCTGACTGGTGATAGTTTCTTTCACTCTAACCAACTGAGCTATTAATCTTTTATAGTAAAATGAACACATTCCTTTTAAAAATAAGTAAAAGTGAACTGTCAGAAGTGGGATTTGAACCCACGCCTCCATTCAGAAACCAGAACACACAATTCTTTAAATAGACAAGTCTTTGAGTCTGGTGTCTTGGACCACTCAGCCATCCTGACAAGCTGCATGTGTTATAGTAGAAAACCGTGTTATTTATTTTAGCACAGACTAGGGTTGTCTATATATTAATAGGTAATTGTATGTAAAAATAATGTGAGATCGTGTAACAATTGGAAGTCACCCTGGATAAGGGTGTCTGCTAAGAAATAAATAATAATAATAATAATAATAATAATAATAATAATAATAATAATAATAATAATAATGTGTATAGAGTCAAATACATTTGCATCATTCTGTAAATATATTTTTGCATATATATATATATATATATATATATATATATATATATATATATATATATATATATATATATATATATATATTATTCATATTTCAAGTAACTAGCTTTATTTTATTTTATTTTATTTTTTTTTTATTTTATAACGGTAGCTTTATTATCATTCACTGGCTTGAGAGGAGGCGAAATTGGGAGTGAGATATTGAGAATGAGATAAGATGAGAGAATGAGACAAGATGAGAGAATTTCTCCGGTTGCATATGAGGCTTGAGAGATTTGAGAGTTTAAGAGTGAGACGTGTTTGGGAATGGTGCTTAGTAACATTGAGGTTAGATAGTGATAGCAGGACGAGATAGGGGGGCGAAGAGTTTTCCCTTCTCGTCGGGTCAGGCAGCATCCTCCGACTGCTGGGTGACGTAAAAGTGAGAGAAAGAGCAAAGTTTAGACATATAACATACAACAAATCTGACTCTCGCTCCCGACGGGTCAGGCAGCATCCTCTGGATGCTGGGCATTCAGTGGAGCAAGAGACAGGAAGGGGACGAACAGGACAAAAGGACAGATCCTACGCAACTCAGTGCAGCATCCTCAGGCAGCTAAGCTGGCAGCTGGGCGGCGTGGAGAGCTTAGGAAAAGTGTCTCGGGTCCGTTTAGGAGAGACGAAAACAGAAAACGATGGAATGCTATCAGTAGTGTGCAGTGCCCTGCTGTAGAGAGCAGAGAGCTGCTGAATGCAGTGAAAATTGGTATTTGAGAGTTAAGGCGTTTAAGATCATGTCGGAGATGGGGCTGCCTTTGGGCAGAGATAAAGAATGCATAGATCTAAGGCCGCTGCAGAACCTGAGAGGATGAGAATGCGTTGCTCGGAGGCTGCTGCAAAACCTATTGATTTGATCAGGAGCAGTCTAAGAGTGTATTGTCTATTGCGGTGTAGGAGGATGCTTTGACTGAAATGTTGATAATCGTAGGACATAGTTTCTGTATGTGCCTGGAAGCTCAAATTGAATGAAATGGACTTTGAAAGTTGTATTAAGTGCCTTGATGAAGTTGGGGGCAAATGAGGAAGTGCAAATCCGGGAACAAGAAGGATGCAGGAATGACCTGATGCAGGGAAACTGGAAAATTAATGTGACCGTGGATTCTTAACATCTCAGAAAGCTGATAAGCATGGCTTCATGACCAGATCCTCGAAGGGAGGGGTTTGGATTTGAAAAATTCAAGTTAATATAATGTAGCAAACGAGGTTGAGGCAGGAGGGGACTGAGAATCCTGCGGAGTGACAACGAACTGCAGGAATTGATAGAAAGTTTGGAGTGTGCGAGATTCACAGCAATAGCAAATCAGCTTAAATTATGTAGAGCTTGTGGTGTTATGCTGCCATCTAGAGGTTGCGATTGGAATTGAAACTATTGGCTTCAGTGAAGCAGGGTAGCATATATTTGGTTATTGCGATTAAAATCCTTGTCTGTGTATAAAACATTTGCTTTAGAACAGTTCGTGATGATATAAGTAAGTTAACGTAGTTCTAGAAGAGGAGCCTGCAGTATTTAGATGTCACAATTCGGTGAGTTGAAGCTCTCATGTTGCAAAAGCGCAGCAGCAGGAGCCAGAAGATTGCAGTAGTGAGGCACAGGCTCGCATTGCCTGTTAAAGCTGCCTGGTCGCCATGGCAACTTACCACTCCCAGGAGTCACTCGATGAGGCGTTGCCATGGTAACCATGGTCTGTGAGGCGCCGGTGTGAAAGAGTTGCAGTGCAGCGGTGACGTCGGAACAGTCTTTCTGATGAAAACGCAGAGCAAGCTGAGAATGACGCTGCGCTTTGAACGGCGCTGTAGCTGTGCTGGAGACTGGAGGGAGCAGAAAAGACTAACGTTGGAGCTCCTGCAGAAAAATACAAAAGCTGAATGATGAAAAGAATCACCTGAGCAGGTAGATGATAGATGGCCTGCAGTGAAAGGAGCGAACAACAAAAAACAAACACAGACGAAGGGCGGAAGCAGTGCTGGGTATATAAATAGAAAAGAAGGAGAGATTGACATGCAAGCTACCTAACGGGATTGCCCATACCGCTCTGGTCACGCCCTTTTTACCTGACCAAACACAGCAGCGCAAGATAATGGCAGAGAGACTGGAACTTGATTGAAACTGAACTGCCCCCCGGAAGTAATTTGCATGGCTAATCCCGACCTCACTGAGAGCTGCCAGGGGGCTAGAGAAGCCAAATACAAACATACAAATTGGAAGCTCAGCGAGGGAATTACACCGAATTACACCTAAAGGTTAACATTAAAAATCTAATCCTAGCTACGCCCCTGCAATTAATCATATATATCTTCCATAGCGCCCCATATACGCTTCATAAAATCTACTTAAAAACAACAAAATATCTAATTGTAAGGCTGGTCGAACAAAATAAGTCTTCAGTGTTATTTTAAGCAAAGAGCGCTTTCCACGATTTAAGATGCTTTAGAGAGACAGAATTTTGGAATTGGCAGCCGAAACTGGGGGATAAAACTGCCTGTGATCAAAGTGGGCAGAAAAGTTGCACACTTTGCATAACGTGTTTGGGAAAAAAGAAAACGGATCATCTCTGATTTGCAACGTTTCCATGGTTCGGCCCGGCCACTGCCGCGTGTCTGGTTAAAACGATGAGTTCAGGTTTTTTTCTGTTTGGTAATTCAGTCATGAGGCAGCTGTAGCAGAGTGGCGCAGTGGAAGCGTGCTGGGCCCATAACCCAGAGGTCGATGGATCGAAACCATCCTCTGCTAGCTTGCTTTTCTTCTGTTAGCAAAGTAGATTTTCTAAAATATTAACTGAAGGCAATTAATTATTACATTTTGCAATCAAGGATGATATAATGCGCAAGGATACTTGTCTTTCATAAGAGCTGAAATAAATTATAGCGCTTTGAGATTATATATGTTACTAGCGGATTGTTTAGAAATGTACGTAATTATATTACAACTGTTCTAAAAAAGAATGTTATCTCGAAAAAGGGAACTTGTCAAGCTGAAGTAGCGCCCCCTTCCAGAACACCGTTCAATAGTTAACCAAGGATAACACCCTCGGTTATCCCTATAATTAAATTGACTATCTTAAAATAACCAGTTAAGTAGAATTAATGACTGCGCCAATGTGAAGCTAATATAACTCCAAATAAATAACAGGTTCTTTAAAAATCAAGTCAGCACAGTGTGTAAAGTGAGGACAACATGGTATAAAAACAAGAATTTTATTTAAACAAAATCACAGCTTTTACCTATAGCAGATTTGATAGCAGCAACCTTTAAACCAAGAACGATCCCATCAGACCCTAAGCACGAGGATACTTTAAACTAAATAACGTCACACCAACACTTCTAAATAAAAAAATAATAATTTTCACAACACAGTTCCAAAAGTAAAATCTTAAACCCTTTTAAATAACACAAAAAACGAATAATCAGTGATTATATAGAAAAACAACAGAAAACTTCATGCAACCTAAAAATATGCCTAATGCTTAAACACTCCAGTAGCCGCTATTTTAGTTTATACACAGGTTGCAATCAAAAGTTAACAGGCCTCTTATAACTATATATTGTAAACACATACACTACCACTTGAGCTAATTCCCTTTGAATTGTGCCTGCGATTCTCATAGGCTACATCGCAGCTTGATACGAGCAATTCAAATTGTCGGCAATGCAGTCTGCCAATTGCAAATTCAAAAAATAAATTAATTAACTAAATAGCAAATGTTTTGATAAGAGGTTTGTGGTCAATTTCTTCAGAAAGTAGTCTCAGCTCGTTGATTCAGTCTCTTTAAAATCCACCTCTGTGTCCCGATGCATTAGCGCTGTGAGGCAGGCAATGCAAAAATGCCAAAACTTGCTTTTGTATCACACGACAAACATAAGGTATGCTTTAAAATAAAATTGAACTGTTAGAAGTGGGATTTGAACCCACGCCTCCACTTGGAGACAAGAACACACAATTCTTTGGAAAGACAGAGTCTTTGAGTCTGACCACTCAGCCATCCTGACAAGCTGCACATACTACAGCAGAAAACAGCATTATTTATTTCAGCACAGCCTAGGGTTGTCATCAAGGCCCGATTCGGTTTATTACGCACATACTATTTGTTTATTTAGCAGACGCCTTTATCCAAGACGACTTACAGATACTAGGGTGTGTAAACTATGCATCAGCTGCAGAGTCACTTAAAACTACGTCTCACCCGAAAGACGGAGCACAAGGAGGTTAAGTAACTTGCTCAGGGTCACACAATGAGTAAGTGGCTGAGGTGGGATTTGAACCGGGGACCTCCTGGTTACAAGACTTTTTCTTTAACCACAGAAGGATATCTACATCATCATATGGAAGGAAACATAAATGGATGGAGACACAGATGGACCACATTAGTTTACTGTAAAGCTACATCTTAGTTTGTGCTTATCTTGACGAGAGCTGAGTTCAAATCAGCATGAAGTTTTAACATCTACTCTCATGTAATGGAAATCTAGACAGCAGTAGTGCTCTGGCTCTCTCTTGTGGTCAGTGTGAATGATGCAGTGTGTGCAGCATGGCAGGGCACTGATGTCTGTTTCCAGGCTATACAAACACAGAGAGGGATTCAATCAAACACTAAGTTCACAGTTTAATAGAAGAGTGGATTAGTTCTATTTGTATATGTGTTCTAAGCGCTGCACTTCTGTTTCAATAGGTGTGTAATTATTATATTTATAATGCACATTTTTATTGCCTGTGTGTAGTACTCCCTAATCCATGTGCATGCATTTCCTTGAATCCCTGCTGCGTTCAGTTTGAGAATTAATCTTTTATGCTGGACTTTGTCAAAAGCTTTCTGGAAATCTAAATAAACCATGTCGTATGCTTTGCAATTATCCATTGTTAATGTTGCATCCTCAAAAAAATCAAGCAGGTTAGTTAGACACGATCTCCCTTTCCTTAAAACCATGCTGACTGTCTCCCAGGATACTGTTACCATATAGGTAATTTTCCATTTTGGATCTTATTATAGTTTCCATAAGTTTACATATAATAGAAGTCAGGCTTATTGGTCTGTAGTTACCTGGTTCAGTTTTGTCTCCCTTTTTGTGGATCGGTATTACGTTTGTAATTTTCCAGTCTGTCGGTACAACCCCTGTGTCAAGAGACTGTTGCATGATCTTGGTTAGCGGTTTGAGTACTATTGGGAGGATCTTATCCGGCCCAGGGGATTTGTTTATTTTAAGAGCTCCTAGTCCCTTTAACACTTCTGCCTCTGTTATGCTAAAGTTATTTAAAACTGGATAGGAACAGGTCGACATGTGGGGCATGTTGTCCGTATCCTCCTTTGTAAAAACTTGTGAAAAGTAATCATTTAATATATTTGCTATTTTTGATTTCTTCGTCTATGATTTTGCCATTTGCTTCTCTTAGACATTTAACCTCCTCTTGAATGTTCTCTTGCTGTTATAATATTAGAAAAAAACATTTTGGAATTGGTTTTAGCCCCCTTAGCAATGTTCATTTGTATCTATCTCTCTTTGCCTTTCTAACTTCCTTTTTGACTTGTGTTTGCAGTTCCAAATAGGAGGAGTGGCAAACACTGTTGCAGCAGCAAAGGTCATTCAAAATGACATTTAATAGAAAAGTGTAAGGTACTGCACACAGGCAATACATTTCTCCCCCTTCCTTTCTATATTGGTTAATTGTGGGCTCTATTTTTTTTTATTATTTTTTTTTTTAAACATCACTGAGTCCCTTGTCCCTGTGCAACCACAATGTAGAAACATATAGAGAATGTATGGCAATGGACAATAAACATCACTGCTGTTTCTCTCAAAGCGTGTTTATTTATTTATAATACTGGACCCTGTCTTAATACTGTATTACATTCTGAATATGAATAAAGCTGAATTAATAATTGTAGATAATACTTAGAATACCAGATACATATTTAGCATTAAAAAGCAATACATGTGATTTATTTAAACAGTCGTTCATTATTTTGTTTATCAGCCGCCACACAAAGCTGAGCGCAGTGCGGTATACTGTAATGATGCTCCAGTCAGTCTGCCGGACTGCACCTGAACCATCTTAAACACACGAAGCCTCTAATAAGCTAATTTGTAAAAGTTAGTAAAGAATTGCGCTAATATAACGAAGCTAAATTTGAACTCCTAGCTGGAGCAACGAGAGAGGGCGAGAGGGCGGTGCAGAGAAGGAGGGGGAGACGCTGCTAGGCAACCGGCTCGTGAACATTCCACTCAGCTGAGCAGAGACCGTTAGGATTTAAAAATGCGAACGTTCCGAGCGGCGTTAGGCGCTTCGTTAAATTAACACACCGTTGCTGGCATTTTAATTTTGAAGAAAACCATATTTTAAATACTCAAATAGCACTGTATTAAAAAAAAATACTTTACTTCAGTTCCAGACCGTTTTCCAACAAATAAAAGGAAGTGCGTATTTATAATAAGTATATTTGTTATGATATTAAGACTAAACAAATGTGCTACAGTTTGGTGTATAATTTATTTATTTATTAAATGTTGTAGTATTTCTTTTTTTAATATTGTATTGTTTTCACAAAATAACATCCATACATTATCAGTTCATCTGCTAGAGTAATCAAATCACAAATATTACTCATCAGTAATTCATACACAGACACGCTGTGGTAACTTCAAGAAGTTAAAATGTAAGGCTGGATTCAAGTTTAACCAAATAATTAAGTAAATACATTAATAACGACATGAAACAAAAATATGTTTTGGTAGCTCATACGTAGGCCTATTTAAATTACAAAATGCGACCTGTTTTAGAAATCTATTTATATACTGCCTGAGGCAGCTGTAGCAGAGTGGCGCAGCGGAAGCGTGCTGGGCCCATAACTCAGAGGTCGATGGATCGAAACCATCCTCTGCTAGCTTGTTTTTCTTCTGTTAGCAAAGTAGTTTTTCTAAAATATTAACTTAAGGCAATTAATTAATATTACATTTCGCAATCAAGGATGATATAATGCGCAAGGATACTTGTCTTTCATAAGAGCTGAAATAAATTATAGCGCTTTGAGATTATATATGTTACAAGCGGATTTCGGGGGGCTCTCTCGCTCTTTGCGCTGCTTTTTTCTTATCCTAAATCCTTTTCTTTAGTCTTTCCTTCCCTCCGTGGCGTCCTGCCCGGTAGCGCACGCGATCTCTTCCGGGTGGAAGCTGATCCCAGTTCAGCCTCATTTAGTATTTCCAGCCAATCACACAATGCAGCGCTCGCCACGTCAATTATTAGGGCAGGGCCAGCGCTGCTCCACGTATGTGTTATTGGCTGCCCCTCCTGTCTATCTCGCTCTCTTTTTCTACTTTAACCCAGCACTATTTCCGCTTCCTTGTCTGTGTTTGTTTTTTGTTGTTCGTTTCTTTCACTGCAGTTCATTTCTCTGCTCAGCGCTCGCAAGATAGTATCTGCTATTTTCCTACCTGCTCAGTCTGCGCCGTTCAAAGCGCAGCGTCATTCTCCGCTTGCTCTGCGTTTTCATCAGAAAGACTGTTCCGACGTCACCGCTGCACTGCAACTCTTTCACACCGGCGCCTCACAGACCATGGTTACCACGGCAACGCCTCATCGAGTGACTCCTGGGAGTGGTAAGTTGCCATGGCGACCAGGCAGCTTTAACAGGCAATGCGAGCCTGTGCCTCACTACTGCAATCTTCTGGATCCTGCTGCTGCGCTTTTGCAACATGAGAGCTTCAACTCGCCGAATTGTGACATCTAAATACTGCAGGCTCCTCTTCTAGAACTACGTTAACTTACTTATATCATCACGAACTGTTCTAAAGCAAATGTTTTATACATAGACAAGGATTTTAATCGCAATAACCAAATATATGATACCCTGCTTCACTAGAGCCAATAGTTTCAATTCCAATCGCAACCTCTAGATGGCAGCATCACACCACAAGCTCTATATATTTTAAACTGATTTGCTCTCGCTGCACACTCCAAACTTTCTATCAATTCCTGCAGTTCGTTGTCATTCCAAGGGATTCTCAGTCCCCTCCTGCCTCAACCTGTTTTGCTTCATATATTAACTTGAATTTTTCAAATCCAAACCCCTCCCCTTCGAGGATCTGGTCATGAAGCCGTGCTTATCAGCTTTCTGAGATGTTAAGAATCCACTGTCACATTAATTTTCCAGCTTCCCTGCATCAGGCCATTCCTGCAACCTTCTTGTTCCCGGATTTGCACTTCCTCATTTGCCCCCAACTTCATCAAGGCACTTAATACAACTTTCAAAGTCCATTTCATTCAATTTGAGCTTCCTGGCACATACGGAAACTATGTCCTACGATTATCAACATTTACACCGCAATAGACAATACACTCTTAGACTGCTCCTGATCAAATCAATAGGTTTTGCAGCAGCCTCCGAGCAACGCATTCCCATCCTCTCAGGTTCTGCAGCGGCTTCAGATCTATGCATTCTTCATCTCTGCCCAAAGGCAGCCCCATCGCCAACATCATCTAAAAACACCTTAACTCTCAAATACCAATTTCCACTGCATTCAGCAGCTCTCTGCTCTCTACAGCAGGCCATTGCACAATACTGACAGCATTCCATTGTTTACTCCCTCAGATCTCTGCCCGTTCAGCAGATTTTGCCTCTACTGTTAATATCTCCTCATTACAGCAAATATCGGCTCCCTCTTCAGATCTGCTCACTATTGCAGCATACAAAGTTGCTTTAGTTTACTGTTTAAATCTGCAACTGCTCTCCTCTAGAGCTTCCAACGCTCCAGCTTTCCTCCAATACCTGGATCTAATATATATATATATATATATATATATATATATATATATATATATATATATATATATATACACGGAGAGCTTGACTTCCTCAGCAATTTAGTCATATGTCTGCTCATCTTCTCAGATACTACAAGCTTTAATACATGGTACGAGACTGGAAATCTGTTTGATTTATGAATTATGAGTCTCACTCCCCTGGCTGTCCGGGTCGGCCTCTTGTCTCGACCACTGCCGCCCGGCTGTTCCTCGCCGGCCTGAGGGGACCCCCGGCCACATCCTATTCTTCTGCTGCTTATGCACTAAGCCTTCCAGGCCTCAACCTTGCTGTCCCATTTCCTCTCTTCCATTTCAGGTCCCCCTCATGCAGTAGGCCGTGCCTCCACCTGCCGAGCGGGCCCCGACCGAGGGGGGGGGGTGGGTTCTCTGTTTCCGTCTGTCCTAAACAGAACCGAGACACTTTTCCGAAGCTCTCCACTAAACGCCCAGCAGCCAGAGGATGCTGCCTGACCCGTCGGGAGCGAGTGTCAGATTGTTGTATGTTATGTGTCTAAACTTTGCTCTTTCTCTCTTACGTCACCCTTCTTAAGCCCTCGTAGGCAACCAGTGAAATGTGAGGTGATGGGAACAGAGTCAAATACATTGCACCATTGTGTGTGTATATATATATATATAATTTCAAGTAACTGTAGCTTTATTATCGTAATGAAAACACAATACACATGACCACAGTTATGTAACAAAATGACAATAACAAAGACGTTCCTGTACTGGGAGTCGAACCCGGGCCGCCTGGGTGAAAACCAGGAATCCTAACCACCAGACCATATGGGAAGCTGAGTACCTAAATCATGGACATGCAACAGTAGCTAGTATACAGTACAATGATGGTTAAAAAAAAACATATTACAAACACGTTACAAATTAAAGCACACTTCAAGCCATTTATATTTATTCTCAATTAACACAAACTCTTCAATTGCTAAAAAATATAAAAAATCTCCCTTTGTGCTTCTCGGAAGGCATACGATGGAGGGCGCACTGCATTTTTTCAGTCGGGAATATTACAAATTAGGAGACTGTGCTTTAAAATACACATGTAGGGCGGGCGACTCTGTTACAAAGAATTGTCACACTGTATTTATCTCCAGAATGCGTTGGGACTAAATACGCAGATACATTAAAACTATTTGGAGAATGCGGGCATCGATCCCGCTACTTCTCGCATGCTAAGCGAGCGCTCTACCATTTGAGCTAATTCCCCTCGAATTATGCCAGTGATTCTCATAGGCTACATCGCAGCTTGATATGAGCAATTCAGATTGTCAGATTTTTGGCAATGTAGTCTGCCATTTGCAAATTCAAAAAATAAATGGATTAACTAAATAGCAAATATTATGTTTTCAATTTCTTCAAAAAGTAGTCTCAGCTCGTTGATTCAGTCGCTTTAAAATCCCCCTCTGTGTCCCGATGCAGCAGCGCTGTGTGCTGTGGCTCGAGCTTGTTTGACGAGGCAGAAATTAAAATGGTATTGAGTGCTGACAAGAGTTTGGTATCAGCTGTTGATTTCCTTGAAAATCTTTTATAATAAAATGAACACATTTATTCATTTTAAAAATAAGTAAAAGTCAACTGTCAGAAGTGGGATTTGAACCCACGCCTCCATTTGGAAACCAACACACACAATTCTTTAGAGTCCTTGCTTGTGCTAGAGTGCTGAAGCAAGTTAGTTTTTTTAGTTTAACAGGTTGGTCTCTGTGGCGCAATCGGTTAGCGCGTTCGGCTGTTAACCGAAAGGTTGGTGGTTCAAGCCCACCCAGGGACGGTGATTTTTGCATTTCTTAATCACATTAGAAAATGGCACTCTGATACGTTGTTATTTCTTCCAATTACACTGAAGAAAAAAATGTTCTCTGTTTTTTAGTTCAAAATAATACAAAACAAAAAAAATTCTTGCTGTTTGCCGAAACCTGGGAACAAACCAGGGACCTTTAGATTTTCAGTCTAACGCTATTTCGGCTTGACAAGACTCCATTTTCGTGATAACATTCTTTTTTAGAACAGCTTTAATATAATTAAGTACATTTCTAAACAATCCGCTAGTAACATATATAATCTCAAAGCGCTATAATTTATTTATGGAGATAGAAGATCCTTTTTGATTCACATTGTAATAGTTTTTGATCGAGATCACCACCACCGCGATCTTGAAATGATTTTTTGTATGACACAGAATTTGAGATCTGAACCGGAATGCCTGGCATCTACAGGCATCTACAAGAACTCTGTCTTTCCAAAGAATTGTGTGTTCTGGTCTCCGAGTGGAGATGTGGATTCAAATCCCACTTCTGACAGTTCAATTTTACTTATTTTTAAAAGGAATAAATGTGTTCATTTTACTATAAAAGATTGTTTCAAGGAAATCAACAGCTGATACCAAACTTCTCAGCACTCAATACCATTTTAATTTCCATTTTAAATCCGACTAAAATAGTGTTCCTAACACAGATTGCATTTTGTTGTAAACAGACTACTTGTTAACGTCACTGAAAAATATTTTGTGTCCAAACATGTGTTATTTAACTTGATTGTTTTAATATTCCAAATAACATATTACTTTGAAAAACATCGTCTACCACTGGATCGTGGTCTCAGGCTGGGATGCGGACCATTGAGAACAGTATAAACGATCTATTACTAGACGTAGCTTACAGGAGAAATGCCCTCGTTTAACATGCTAGGATTATTATTATTATTATTATTTATTTCTTAGCAGACGCCCTTATCCAGGGCGACTTACAATTGTTACAAGATATCACATTATACATTATTCAGATATCACATTATTTTACATACAATTACCCATTTATACAGTTGGGTTTTTTTTCACTGGAGCAATCTAGGTAAAGTACCTTGCTCAAGGGTACAACAGCAGTGTCCCCCATTGGGGATTGAACCCACAACCTTCCGGTCAAGAGTCCAGAGCCCTAACCACTACTCCACACTGCTGCCCGACTTCGGCATTCTCCAACTGCTGTTTACATTTTCTAACACGTTATGAGGACGAATACAAAGTTTGACACTTTCCTTGTAAGTGGGGGTAAGCACAAGTTATTTTCAGATGTAATGTCTTTATTTAAGCTCAATCTAGTCCTGCGTAGTGCAAATCACATTACTGTTTAAAGTGTTCTTAAATTGTTTTAACATTAGCAGAGATCCATTTGAAATTTGCTTAATGATTTAAACAACTGAACTTATTGTCAGCTCGGTGCTGAGAAGAAAACACTCCCACTCCTCCTGGTGGATACCGAGACCAATCCCTTCAAAACAGTTTCACTCTAGAAATGATCCTTGCAAATATAGTCTTATCTTTTATTGGCAGACCGTCACCCCCAGCTGGCAAGCTCTACTTCATATGATGCAATGACTGGGCAACAATGAGGTGTTCCATTAACAATACAAACTAACTTGAGACAGCCAAGCCGTTAAAGCATACCTTAAGTTTGTCGTGTGATACAAAAGCAAGTTTTGGCATTTTTGCATTGCCTGCCTCGTCAAACAAGCTCGAGCCACAGCACACAGCGCTGCTGCATCGGGACACAGAGGTGGATTTTAAAGCGACTGAATCAACGAGCTGAGACTACTTTCTGAAGAAATTGAAAACATGCCTCTCGTCTAAATATTTGCTATTTAATTAAAAAAAATGTTTTGAATTTGCAAATGGCAGACTACATTGCCTTGCCCCCCCCCCCCACAAAAAAAAAAAAAAAATAGGACAATCTGAATTGCTCGTATCAAGCTGCGATGTAGCCTATGAGAATCCCCTGCACAACTCAAGGGGAATTAGCTCAAAGATCGATGCCCGCATTCTCCAAATAGTTTTAATGTATCTGCGTATTTAGTCCCAACGCATTATGGAGATAAATACAAAGTGTGACAATTCTTTGTAACAGAGTCGCCCGTCCTACATGTGTATTTTAAAGCACAGTCTCCTAATTTGTAATATTCCCCAGACTGAAAAACTGCAGTGCGCCCTCCATCGTATGCCTTCCGAGAAGCACAAAGGGAGATTATTTATTTATTTATTTATTTATTTATTTATTTATTTATTAGCAATTAAAGAGTTTGTGTTAATTGAGAATAAAAACAAATGGCTTGAAGTTTGCTTTCATTTGTAACGTGTTTATAATGAAATATCAGTTTTCGTGTTTTTACCAATCATTGTACTGTATACTAGCTACTGTTGCATGTCCATGATTTTGTTAATCAGCTTCCCATATGGTCTAGCGGTTAGGATTCCTGGTTTTCACCCAGGCGACCCGGGTTCGACTCCCGGTATGGGAACGTTCTTGTTATTGTCATTTCGTTACAGAACTGTGGTCATGTGTAATGTGTCTTCAATATGATAATAAAGCTACAGTTACTCGAAATATATGTATTATATATATATATATATATATATATATATATATATACAGAATGATGCAAATGTAACTGACTCTATTCACATTCCCATCGCGTGGAACCATCGCAGTTTGTTTTTAAATTATATTAATCCCTGGTCAAGACAAAGTCTCTCTGGGGTGGGACGATCATTAGAATGCGGATGTGAGGTCTCCGGTCCCATCATAGAAGCAAGATAGTTTATTCACAAATAAATACCTACACATTTATTTATGTTTCTTTTGTTGGTAAATTAACACATTATTGCATTCTGTCACGTCACGCTGTGCACTCTAGGATTGCATCACAAGCACGCACTACGCCAGGACTTCGTGGCGCAACGGTAGCGCGTCTGACTCCAGATCAGAAGGTTGCGTGTTCAAATCACGTCGAGGTCAAAGCCGTCTTTATTTCTATTCCACTATATTTCATTTTTTAACGTGTTTGGATTTGAATGTCTCCGGACATTTATTTATACAATTTAGCCCACACAACATATTGATTATAAAGCGACAAACAAATTACTTCCTGGGGGGGCAGTTCAGTTTCAATCAAGTTCCAGTCTCTCTGCCATTATCTTGCGCTGCTGTGTTTGTTCAGGTAAAAAGGGCGTGACCAGAGCGGTATGGGCAATCCCGTTAGGTAGCTTGCAAGTCAATCTCTCCTTCTTTTCTATTTATACACCCAGCACTGCTTCCGCCCTTCGTCTGTGTTTGTTTTTTGTTGTTCGCTCCTTTCACTGCAGGTCATTTCTCTGCTCAGCGCTGGTAGACAGTATCAGCTATTTTCCTACCTGCTCAGGTGATTCTTTTCATCATTCAGCTTTTGTATTTTTCTGCAGGAGCTCCATCGTTAGTCTTTTCTGCTCCCTCCAGTCTCCAGCGCAGCTACAGCGCCGTTCAAAGCGCAGCGTCATTCTCAGCGTGGTCTGCGTTTTCATCAGAAAGACTGTTCCGACGTCACCGCTGCACTGCAACTCTTTCACACCGGCGCCTCACAGACCATGGTTACCACGGCAACGCCTCATCGAGTGACTACTGGGAGTGGTAAGTTGCCATGGCGACCAGGCAGCTTTAACAGGCAATGCGAGCCTGTGCCTCACTACTGCAATCTTCTGGCTCCTGCTGCTGCGCTTTTGCAACATGAGAGCTTCAACTCGCCGAATTGTGACATCTAAATACTGCAGGCTCCTCTTCTAGACCTACGTTAACTTACTTATATCATCACTAACTGTTCTAAAGCAAATGTTTTATACACAGACAAGGATTTTAATCGCAATAACCAAATATATGCTACCCTGCTTCACTGAAGCCAATAGTTTCAATTCCAATCGCAACCTCTAGATGGCAGCATAACACCACAAGCTCTACATAATTTAAACTGATTTGCTATCGCTGCGAATCTCGCACACTCCAAACTTTCTATCAATTCCTGCAGTTCGTTGTCATTCCGAGGGATTCTCAGTCCCGTCCTGCCTCAACCTCTTTTGCTTCATATATTAACTTGATTATTTCAAATCAAAACCCCTCCCTTCGAGGATCTGGTCATGAAGCCATGCTTATCAGCTTTCTGAGATGTTAAGAATCCACTGTCACATTAATTTTCCAGTTTCCCTGCATCACGTCATTCCTGTAACCTTCTTGTTCCCGGATTTGCACTTACTCATTTGCCCCCAACTTCATCAAGGCACTTAATACAACTTTCAAAGTCCATTTCATTCAATTTGAGCTTCCAGGCACATACGGAAACTATGTCCTACGATTATCAACATTTCAGTCAAGCGTCCTCCAACACCGCAATAGACAATACACTCTTAGACTGCTCCTGATCAAATCAATAGGTTTTGCAGCAGCCTCCGAGCAACGCATTCTCATCCTCTCAGTTTCTGCAGAGGCCTCAGATCTACGCATTCTTCATCTCTGCCCAACGGCAGACCCATCTCCGACATCATCTTAAACGCCTTAACTCTCAAATACCAATTTCCACTGCATTCAGCAGCTCTCTGCTCTCTACAGCAGGCCACTGCACACTACTGACAGCATTCCATCGTTTCTCTGTTTCCGTCTGTCCTAAACGGAGGGGGTTCTCTGTTTTTGTCTCTCCTAAACGGACCCGAGACACTTTTCCTAAGCTCTCCACGCTGCCCAGCTGACAGCTTAGCTGCCTGAGGATGCCGCACTGAGTTGCGAAGGATCTGTCATTTTGTCCTGTTGGTCCCCTTCCTGTCTCTTGTTCCACTAAACGCCCAGCAGCCAAAGGATGCTGCCTGACCCGTCGGGAGCGAGTGTCAGATTGTTGTATGTTATGTGTTTAAACTTTGCTCTTTCTCTCTCACTTTTACGTCACCCCTCTCAAGCCCTCGTAGGCAACCAGTGAAATGTGAGGTGATGTGAATAGAGTCAAATACATTGCTTTATTCTGTATATATATATAATTTCAAGTAACTGTAGGTTTATCATCATAATGAAAACACATTACACATGACCACAGTTCTGTAACAAAATGACAATAACAAAGACGTTCCCATACCGGGAGTCGAACCCGGGCCGCCTGGGTGAAAACCAGGAAGCCTAACCGCTAGACCATATGGGAAGCTGATTAATAAACTCCTGGACATGCAACAGTAGCTAGTATACAGTACAATGATGGTAAAAAACCACTAATTCATTACAAACACGTTGCAAATTAAGGCAAACTTCAAGCCATTTATATTTATTCTCAATTAACACAAACTCTTCAATTGCTAAAAAATATAAAAAATCTCCCTTTGTGCTTCTCGGAAGACATACGATGGAGGGCGCACTGCAGTTTTTCAGTCTGGGGAATATTACAAATTAGCAGACTGTGCTTTAAAATACATATGTAGGGCGGGCGTCTCTGTTACAAAGAATTGTCACACTTTGTATTTATCTCCATAATGCGTTGGGACTAAATACGCAGATATATTAAAACTATTTGGAGAATGCGGGCATCGATCCCGCTACTTCTCGCATGCTAAGCGAGCGCTCTACCATTTGAGCTAATTCCCCTTGAGTTGTGCGAGCGATTCTCATAGGCTACATCGCAGCTTGATATGAGCAATTCAGATTGTCCTATTTTTTTTTTTTTTTTTTTTTGTGGGGGGTGGGGGGGGGGCAATGTAGTCTGCCATTTGCAAATTCAAAACATTTTTTTAATTAAATAGCAAATATTTCGACGAGAGGCATGTTTTCAATTTCTTCAAAAAGTAGTCTCAGCTCGTTGATTCAGTCGCTTTAAAATCCACCTCTGTGTCCCGATGCAGCAGCGCTGTGTGCTGTGGCTCGAGCTTGTTTGACGAGGCAGACAATGCAAAAATGCCAAAACTTGCTTTTGTATCACATGACAAACTTAAGGTATGCTTCAAAGACTTGGCTGTCTCAAGTTAGTTTGTATTGTTAATGTAACACCTTGTTGTTGCCCAGTCATTGTATTATATGAAGTAGAGCTTGCCAGCTCGGGGCGATGGTCTGCCAATAAAAGATAAGACTGTATTTGCAAGGATCATTTCTAGAGTGAAACATGTTTTGAAGGGATTGGTCTCGGTATCCTCCAGGAGGAGTGGGAGTGTTTTCTTCTCAGCACCGAGCTGACAATAAGTTCAGTTGTTTAAATCATTAAGCAAATTTCAAATGGATCACTGCTAATGTTAAAACAATTTAAGAACACTTTAAACAGTAATGTGATTTGCACTACGCAGGACTAGATTGAGCTTAAATAAAGACATTACATCTGAAAATAACTTGTGCTTACCCCCACTTACAAGGAAAGGGTCAAACTTTGTATTCGTCCTCATAACGTGTTAGAAAATGTAAACAGCAGTTGGAGAATGCCGAAGTCGATCATCCTAGCATGCTAAACGAGGGCATTTCTCATGTAAGCTACTTCCGCTAATAGATCGTTTATACTGTTCTCAATGGTCCGCATCCCAGCCTGAGACCACGATCCAGTGGTAGACGATGTTTTTCAAAGTAATATGTTATTTGGAATATTAAAACAATCAAGTTAAATAACACATGTTTGGACACAAAATATTTTTCAGTGACGTTAACAAGTAGTCTGTTTACAACAAAATGCAATCTGTGTTAGGAACACTATTTTAGTCGGATTTAAAATGGAAATTAAAATGGTATTGAGTGCTGAGAAGAGTGTGGTATCAGCTGTTGATTTCCTTGAAACAATCTTTTATAGTAAAATGAACACATTTATTCCTTTTAAAAATAAGTAAAATTGAACTGTCAGAAGTGGGATTTGAACCCACATCTCCACTCGGAGACCAGAACACACAATTCTTTGGAAAGACAGAGTTCTTGTAGATGCCTGTAGATGCCAGGCATTCCGGTTCAGATCTCAAATTCTGTGTCATACAAAAAATCATTTCAAGATCGCGGTGGTGGTGATCTCGATCAAAAACTATTACAATGTGAATCAAAAAGGATCTTCTATCTCCATAAATAAATTATAGCGCTTTGAGATTATATATGTTACTAGCGGATTGTTTAGAAATGTACTTAATTATATTAAAGCTGTTCTAAAAAAGAATGTTATCTCGAAAATGGAGTCTTGTCAAGCCGAAATAGCGTTAGACTGAAAATCTAAAGGTCCCTGGTTCGATCCCGGGTTTCGGCAAACAACAATTCGATATTTGTTTTGTATTATTTTGAACTGAAAAACAGAGCACATTTTTTCTTCAGTGTAATTGGATGAAATAACAGCGTATCAGAGTGCCATTTTCTAATGTGATTAAGAAATGCAAAAAGCATCGTCCCTGGGTGGACTTGAACCACCAACCTTTCAGTTAACAGCCGAACGCGCTAACCGATTGCGCCACAGAGACCAACCTGTTAAACCATAAAAACTAACTTGCTTCAGCACTCTAGCACAAGCAAGGACACTAAAGAATTGTGTGTTTTGGTTTCCGAATGGAGGCGTGGGTTCAAATCCCACTTCTGACAGTTGACTTTTACTTATTTTTAAAATCAATAAATGTGTTCATTTTATTATAAAAGATTTTCAAGGAAATCAACAGCTGATACCAAACTCTTGTCAGCACTCAATACCATTTTAATTTCTGCCTCGTCAAACAAGCTCGAGCCACAGCACACAGCGCTGCTGCATCGGGACACAGAGGGGGATTTTAAAGCGACTGAATCAACGAGCTGAGACTACTTTTTGAAATTGAAAACATACCTCTAGTCGAAATATTTGCTATTTAGTTAATCCATTTATTTTTTGAATTTGCAAATGGCAAACTACATTGCCAATCTGACAATCTGAATTGCTCATGTCAAGCTGCGATGTAGCCTATGAGAATCGCTGACACAACTCAAGGGGAATTAGCTCAAATGGTAGAGCGCTCGCTTAGCATGCGAGAAGTAGCGGGATCGATGCCCGCATTCTCCAAATAGTTTTAATATATCTGCATATTTAGTCCCAACGCATTATGGAGATACATACAGTGTGACAATTCTTTGTAACAAAGTCGCCCACCCTACATGTGTATTTTAAAGCAGTCTGCTAATTTGTAATATTCCCGACTGAAAAAATGCAGTGCGCCCTCCATCGTATGCCTTCCGAGAAGCACAAAGGGAGATTTTTTTATATTTTTTAGCAATTGAAGAGTTTGTGTTAATTGAGAATAAATATAAATGGTTTGAAGTTTGCTTTAATTTGTAACGTGTTTGTAATGAATTAGTGGTTTTTTACCATCATTGTACTGTATACTAGCTACTGTTGCATGTCCAGGAGTTTGTTAATCAGCTTCCCATATGGTCTAGCGGTTAGGATTCCTGGTTTTCACCCAGGCGGCCCGGGTTCGACTCCCGGTATGGGAACGTCTTTGTTATTGTCATTTTGTTACAGAACTGTGGTCATGTGTAATGTGTTTTCATTATGATGATAAACCTACAGTTACTTGAAATTATATATATATATATATATATATACAGAATGATGCAATGTATTTGACTCTATTCACATCACCTCACATTTCACTGGTTGCCTACGAGGGCTTGAGAGGGGTGGCGTAAAAGTGAGAGAGAAAGAGCAAAGTTTAAACACATAACATACAACAATCTGACACTCGCTCCCGACGGGTCAGGCAGCATCCTCTGGCTGCTGGGCATTTAGTGGAACAAGAGACAGGAAGGGGACCAACAGGACAAAAGGACAGATCCTTCGCAACTCAGTGCGGCATCCTCAGGCAGCTAAGCTGTCAGCTGGGCAGCGTGGAGAGCTTAGGAAAAGTGTCTCGGGTCCGTTTAGGAGAGACAAAAACAGAGAACCCCCTCCGTTTAGGACAGACGGAAACAGAGAAACGATGGAATGCTGTCAGTAGTGTGCAGTGGCCTGCTGTAGAGAGCAGAGAGCTGCTGAATGCAGTGGAAATTGGTATTTGAGAGTTAAGGCGTTTAAGATGATGTCGGAGATGGGTCTGCCTTTGGGCAGAGATGAAGAATGCGTAGATCTGAGGCCTCTGCAGAACCTGAGAGGATGAGAATGCGTTGCTCGGAGGCTGCTGCAAAACCTATTGATTTGATCAGGAGCAGTCTAAGAGTGTATTGTCTATTGCGGTGTTGGAGGACGCTTGACTGAAATGTTGATAATCGTAGGACATAGTTTCCGTATGTGCCTGGAAGCTCAAATTGAATGAAATGGACTTTGAAAGTTGTATTAAGTGCCTTGATGAAGTTGGGGGCAAATGAGGAAGTGCAAATCCGGGAGCAAGAAGGTTGCAGGAATGACCTGATGCAAGGAAGCTGGAAAATTAACGTGACGGTGGATTCTTAACATCTCAGAAAGCTGATAAGCATGGCTTCATGACCAGATCCTCGAAGGGAGGGGTTTTGATTTGAAATAATCAAGTTAATATATGAAGCAAAAGAGGTTGAGGCAGGACAGGACTGAGAATCCCTCGGAATGACAACGAACTGCAGGAATTGATAGAAAGTTTGGAGTGTGCGAGATTCGCAGCGATAGCAAATCAGCTTAAATTATGTAGTTTGTGGTGTTATGCTGCCATCTAGAGGTTGCGATTGGAATTGAAACTATTGGCTTCAGTGAAGCAGGGTAGCATATATTTGGTTATTGCGATTAAAATCCTTGTCTATGTATAAAACATTTGCTTTAGAACAGTTAGTGATGATATAAGTAAGTTAACGTAGGTCTAGAAGAGGAGCCTGCAGTATTTAGATGTCATAATTCGGCGAGTTGAAGCTCTCATGTTGCAAAAGCGCAGCAGCAGGAGCCAGAAGATTGCAGTAGTGAGGCACAGACTCGCATTGCCTGTTAAAGCTGCCTGGTCGCCATGGCAACTTACCACTCCCAGTAGTCACTCGATGTGGCGTTGCCGTGGTAACCATGGTCTGTGAGGCGCCGGTGTGAAAGAGTTGCAGTGCAGCGGTGACGTCGGAACAGTCTTTCTGATGAAAACGCAGAGCAAGCTGAGAATGACGCTGCGCTTTGAACGGCGCTGTAGCTGCGCTGGAGACTGGAGGGAGCAGAAAAGACTAACGATGGAGCTCCTGCAGAAAAACACAAAAGCTGAATGATGAAAAGAATCACCTGAGCAGGTAGGAAAATAGCTGATACTGTCTACCAGCGCTGAGCAGAGAAATGACCTGCAGTGAAAGGAGCGAACAACAAAAAAACAAACACAGACCAAAAACAAACACAGACGAAGGGCGGAAGCAGTGCTGGGTGTATAAATAGAAAAGAAGGAGAGATTGACATGCAAGCTACCTAACGGGATTGCCCATACCGCTCTGGTCACTCCCTTTTTACCGGACCAAACACAGCAGCGCAAGATAATGTTAGAGAGACTGGAACTTGATTGAAACTGAACTGCCCCCCCAGGAAGTAATTTGTTTGTCGCTTTATAATCAATATGTTGTGTAGGCTAAATTGTATAAATAAATGTCCGGAGACATTCAAATCCAAACACGTTAAAAAATGAAATATAGTGGAATAGAAATAAAGACGGCTTTGACCTCGACGTGATTTGAACACGCAACCTTCTGATCTGGAGTCAGACGCGCTACCGTTGCACCACGAAGTCCTGGCGTAGTGCATGTTTGTGATGCAATCCTAGAGTGCACAGCGTGACGTGACAGAATGCAATAATGTGTGAATTTACCAACAAAAAGAAACATAAATAAATGTGTAGGTATTTATTTGTGAATAAACTATCTTGCTTCTATGATGGGACCGGAGACCTCACATCCGCATTCTAATGATCGTCCCACCCCAGAGAGACTTTGTCTTGACCAGGGATTAATATAATTTAAAAACAAACTGCGATGATTCCACGCGATGGGAATGTGAATAGAGTCAAATACATTTGCATCATCCTGTATATATATATATATATATATTTCGAGTAACTGTAGCTTTATTATCATATTGAAGACACATTACACATGACCACAGTTCTGTAACAAAATGACAATAACAAGAACGTTCCCATACCGGGAGTCGAACCCGGGCCGTCTGGGTGAAAACCAGGAATCCTAACCGCTAGACCATATGGGAAGCTGAGAAACAAATTCATGGACATGCAACAGTAGCTAGTATACAGTACAATGATTGGTAAAAACACAAGAACCGATATTTCATTATAAACACGTTACAAATGAAAGCAAACTTCAAGCCATTTATTTTTATTCTCAATTAACACAAACTCTTTAATTGCTAATAAATAAATAAATAAATAAATAAATAAATAAATAAATAAATAATCTCCCTTTGTGCTTCTCGGAAGACATACGATGGACGGCGCACTGCAGTTTTTCAGTCTGGGGAATATTACAAATTAGGAGACTGTGCTTTAAAATACACATGTAGGGCGGGTGTCTCTGTTACAAAGAATTGTCACACTTTGTATTTATCTCCATAATGCGTTGTGACTAAATACGCAGATATATTAAAACTATTTGGAGAATGCGGGCATCGATCCCGCTACCTCTCGCATGCTAAGCGAGCGCTCTACCATTTGAGCTAATTCCCCTCGAATTCTGCCAGCGATTCTCATAGGCTACATCGCAGCTTGATATGAGCAATTCAGATTGTCCTAATGTAGTCTGCCATTTGCAAATTCAAAACATTTTTTTTAATTAAATAGCAAATATTTCGACGAGAGGCATGTTTTCAATTTCTTCAAAAAGTAGTCTCAGCTCGTTGATTCAGTCGCTTTAAAATCCACCTCTGTGTCCCGATGCAGCAGCGCTGTGTGCTGTGGCTCGAGCTTGTTTGACGAGGCAGGCAATGCAAAAATGCCAAAACTTGCTTTTGTATCACATGACAAACTTAAGGTATGCTTTAACGGCTTGGCTGTCTCAAGTTAGTTTGTATTGTTAATGGAACACCTCGTTGTTGCCCAGTCATTGTATCATATGAAGTAGAGCTTGCCAGCTGGGGGTGACGGTCTGCCAATAAAAGATAAGACTATATTTGCAAGAATCATTTCTAGAGTGAAACTGTTTTGAAGGGATTGGTCTCGGTATCCACCAGGAGGAGTGGGAGTGTTTTCTTCTCAGCACCGAGCTGACAATAAGTTCAGTTGTTTAAATAATTAAGCAAATTTCAAATGGATCACTGCTAATGTTAAAACAATTTAAGAACACTTTAAACAGTAATGTGATTTGCACTACGCAGGACTAGATGAGCTTAAATAAAGACATTACATCTGAAAATAACTTGTGCTTACCCCCACTTACAAGGAAAGTGTCAAACTTTGTATTCGTCCTCATAACGTGTTAGAAAATGTAAACAGCAGTTGGAGAATGCCGAAGTCGATCATCCTAGCATGTTAAACGAGGGCATTTCTCCTGTAAGCTGCGTCTAGTAATAGATTGTTTATACTGTTCTCAATGGTCCGCATCCCAGCCTGAGACCACGATCCAGTGGTAGACGGAGATGTTTTTCAAGTAATATGTTATTTGGAATATTAAAACAATCAAGTTAAATAGCATGTTTGGACACAAAATATTTTCAGTGAGGTTAACAAGTAGTCTGTTTACAACAAAAATGCAATCTGTGTTAGGAACACTATTTTAGTCGGATTTAAAATGGAAATTAAAATGGTATTGAGTGCTGAGAAGAGTGTGGTATCAGCTGTTGATTTCCTTGAAACAATCTTTTATAGTAAAATGAACACATTTATTCCTTTTAAAAATAAGTAAAATTGAACTGTCAGAAGTGGGATTTGAACCCACATCTCCACTCGGAGACCAGAACACACAATTCTTTGGAAAGACAGAGTTCTTGTAGATGCCTGTAGATGCTGATACCAAACTCTTGTCAGCACTCAATACCATTTTAATTTCTGCCTCGTCAAACAAGCTCGAGCCACAGCACACAGCGCTGCTGCATCGGGACACAGAGGTGGATTTTAAACCAACTGAATCAACGAGCTGAGACTACTTTTTGAAGAAATTGAAAACATACCTCTAGTCGAAATATTTGCTATTTAGTTAATCCATTTATTTTTTGAATTTGCAAATGGCAAACTACATTGCCAAAAATCTGACAATCTGAATTGCTCGTATCAAGCTGCGATGTAGCCTATGAGAATCACTGGCAGAATTCGAGGGGAATTAGCTCAAATGGTAGAGCGCTCGCTTAGCATGCGAGAAGTAGCGGGATCGATGCCCGCATTCTCCAAATAGTTTTAATATATCTGCGTATTTAGTCCCAACGCATTATGGAGATACATACAGTGTGACAATTCTTTTTAACAGAGTCGCCCGCCCTACATGTGTATTTTAAAGCACAGTCTGCTAATTTGTAATATTCCCGACTGAAAAAATGCAGTGCGCCCTCCATCGTATGCCTTCCGAGAAGCACAAAGGGAGATTTTTTATATTTTTTAGCAATTGAAGAGTTTGTGTTAATTGAGAATAAATATAAATGGCTTGAAGTTTGCTTTAATTTGTAACGTGTTTGTAATGAATTAGTGGTTTTTTACCATCATTGTACTGTATACTAGCTACTGTTGCATGTCCAGGAGTTTGTTAATCAGCTTCCCATATGGTCTAGCGGTTAGGATTCCTGGTTTTCACCCAGGCGGCCCGGGTTCGACTCCCGGTATGGGAACGTCTTTGTTATTGTCATTTTGTTACAGAACTGTGGTCATGTGTAATGTGTTTTCATTATGATGATAAACCTACAGTTACTTGAAATTATATATATATATATATATATACAGAATGATGCAATGTATTTGACTCTATTCACATCACCTCACATTTCACTGGTTGCCTACAAGGGCTTGAGAGGGGTGACGTAAAAGTGAGAGAGAAAGAGCAAAGTTTAAACACATAACATACAACAATCTGACACTCGCTCCCGACGGGTCAGGCAGCATCCTTTGGCTGCTGGGCGTTTAGTGGAACAAGAGACAGGAAGGGGACCAACAGGACAAAATGACAGATCCTTCGCAACTCAGTGCGGCATCCTCAGGCAGCTAAGCTGTCAGCTGGGCAGCGTGGAGAGCTTAGGAAAAGTGTCTTGGGTCCGTTTAGGAGAGACAAAAACAGAGAACCCCCTCCGTTTAGGACAGACGGAAACAGAGAAACGATGGAATGCTGTCAGTAGTGTGCAGTGGCCTGCTGTAGAGAGCAGAGAGCTGCTGAATGCAGTGGAAATTGGTATTTGAGAGTTAAGGCGTTTAAGATGATGTCGGAGATGGGTCTGCCGTTGGGCAGAGATGAAGAATGCGTAGATCTGAGGCCTCTGCAGAACCTGAGAGGATGAGAATGCGTTGCTCGGAGGCTGCTGCAAAACCTATTGATTTGATCAGGAGCAGTCTAAGAGTGTATTGTCTATTGCGGTGTTGGAGGACGCTTGACTGAAATGTTGATAATCGTAGGACATAGTTTCCGTATGTGCCTGGAAGCTCAAATTGAATGAAATGGACTTTGAAAGTTGTATTAAGTGCCTTGATGAAGTTGGGGGCAAATGAGTAAGTGCAAATCCGGTAGCAAGAAGGTTACAGGAATGACGTGATGCAGGGAAACTGGAAAATTAATGTGACGGTGGATTCTTAACATCTCAGAAAGCTGATAAGCATGGCTTCATGACCAGATCCTCGAAGGGAGGGGTTTTGATTTGAAATAATCAAGTTAACATATGAAGCAAAAGAGGTTGAGGCAGGACGGGACTGAGAATCCCTCGGAAAGACAACGAACTGCAGGAATTGATAGAAAGTTTGGAGTGTGCGAGATTCGCAGCGATAGCAAATCAGTTTAAATTATGTAGTTTGTGGTGTTATGCTGCCATCTAGAGGTTGCGATTGGAATTGAAACTATTGGCTTCAGTGAAGCAGAGTAGCATATATTTGGTTATTGCGATTAAAATCCTTGTCTATGTATAAAACATTTGCTTTAGAACAGTTAGTGATGATATAAGTAAGTTAACGTAGGTCTAGAAGAGGAGCCTGCAGTATTTAGATGTCACAATTCGGCGAGTTGAAGCTCTCATGTTGCAAAAGCGCAGCAGCCAGAAGATTGCAGTAGTGAGGCACAGGCTCGCGTTGCCTGTTAAAGCTGCCTGGTCGCCATGGCAACTTACCACTCCCAGTAGTCACTCGATGAGGCGTTGCCGTGGTAACCATGGTCTGTGAGGCGCCGGTGTGAAAGAGTTGCAGTGCAGCGGTGACGTCAGAACAGTCTTTCTGATGAAAACGCAGAGCAAGCTGAGAATGACGCTGCGCTTTGAACGGCGCAGACTGAGCAGGTAGGAAAATAGCAGATACTATCTTGCGAGCGCTGAGCAGAGAAACCGCCTGCAGTGAAAGAAACGAACAAAAAACAAACACAGACAAGGAAGCGGAAATAGTGCTGGGTTAAAGTAGAAAAAGAGAGCGAGATAGACAGGAGGGGCAGCCAATAACATACGTGGAGCAGCGCTGGCCCTGCCCTAATAATTGACGAGACGAGCGCTGCATTGTGTGATTGGCTGGAAATACTACAAGAGGCTGAACTGGGATCAGCTTCCACCCGGAAGAGATCGCGGACGCTACCGGGCAGGACGCCACGGAGGGAAGGAAAGACAGGCTAAAGAAAAGGATTTAGGATAAGAAAAAAGCAGCGCAAAGCGGGAGAGAGCCCTCTACGGCATCCCCCAAATTACACCTAAACGCTAACATTTAAAAGGGCCGGCCCTTAGCAGCAGTGTGATAACACGGCAAAACAAAAATCAATATCAAAAGAGGTGCTGAACACAATCCAAACATTCAAGTGAAAAAATAAAGAAAGAAACAACAAAACGAGTCTCAAATACAACGTGGTCCCAACAGGGAAATAACACAAAGCAAAATACATCAAGTGCACTTCTAGTAAAGTAATTAACTGCTATCAGGCTCTAGTACTTTAAACTATAGACTATCACGACTACCCGTGATCTGTTAATCAAATGCACAATCAAACAATCACCTTCGAATTAGTAGTTTAAAACACACACGTCATTGTGGTTACAACAACCATAACAATAGTTAAAAGATAAACAAAAGCACAAACACAATACACCTTCCCTACTACAGAGCGTGGAGGCTAGAGTTGTTAGTATTAATTTGAATTTGGTACTTATCTCTACAGAATGCTATAACTGTAGATCACAAGATCACCAATAACACAACCGGCAAAAACAGAGAGAACGTCTCAATGCAATCACACGGAAGCGAGTTTTCAAACACTCACGACAAAACCACTCAATAATCCTGGCGTCTCCTGTTGCCTCCACACTCCGTTCACACAAAAACAACTCCTCTTTAGCATAATGGTTGATTTGGTTTAAATATTTTGGTACAAAAGGGAGACAATTACCACTTAACAAGCTGCCGGTATGTTCTCAATTGGCACTTGTGTTCTTAAAGGCATAGCGTGCATTTACATTAAATAGGTTCTACAATGCAAAAGCAAGTTTTGGCATTTTTGCATTGCCTGCCTCGTCAAACAAGCTCGAGCCACAGCAGTGTTGATGCATATATATATATATATATATATATATATATATATATATATATATATATATATATATATATATATATATATATATATGCATCAACACTGCTGTGGCTCGAGCTTGTTTGACGAGGCAGGCAATGCAAAAATGCCAAAACTTGCTTTTGCATTGTAGAACCTATTTAATGTAAATGCACGCTATGCCTTTAAGAACACAAGTGCCAATTGAGAACATACCGGCAGCTTGTTAAGTGGTAATTGTCTCCCTTTTGTACCAAAATATATATATATATATATATATATATATATATATATATATATATATATATATATATATATATATATATATATATATATATATATATATATATATAGGACAATCTGAATTGCTCGTATCAAGCTGCGATGTAGCCTATGAGAATCGCTGACACAACTCAAGGGGAATTAGCTCAAATGGTAGAGCGCTCGCTTAGCATGCGAGAAGTAGCGGGATCGATGCCCGCATTCTCCAAATAGTTTTAATGTATCTGCGTATTTAGTCCCAACGCATTATGGAGATAAATACAAAGTGTGACAATTCTTTGTAACAGAGACGCCCGCCCTACATGTGTATTTTAAAGCAGTCTCCTAATTTGTAATATTCCCCACACTGAAAAACTGCAGTGCGCCCTCCAGCGTATGTCTTACGAGAAGCACAATTTAACAGTTAAGTCTAGATGTAACGTATCAGATTACATAAACACACCTTGTGTTCAGATTTAAAAAAAAAAAAAAAAATGTATGCGTCCTCTATGGGTAGAGGCAGATAAGATGCGTACCTGCCGTTTCTACACTTTAACATTTACGAAATACACACACTAACTTGAAAAGTAATAACACAAAGTCTTGCCTTCAGTTAATATTTTAGAAAACCTACTTTGCAAACAGAAGAAAAACAAGCTAGCAGAGGATGGTTTCGATGCATCGACGTCTGGGTTATGGGCCCAGCACGCTTCCGCTGCGCCACTCTGCTACAGCTGCCTCATGATTGAATTACCAAACAGAAAAAAAAACTGAACACATCGTTTTAACCAGTCACACGACAGTGGCCGGGCCGAACCAGGGAAACGTTGCAAATCAGAGATACGGTATGCAAAGTATGCAACTTTCTCTCTCTCTCTCTCTCTCTCTCTCTCTCTCTCTCTCTCTCTCTCTCTCTCTCTCTCTCTCATATAAATGTAATGTTTTGCACTGTAAGTCGCTCTGGATAAGATCGTCTGCTAAATGACTAAAATGTAAATGTAATAAACGGGGTGACGTTATCTAACTTTAACGAACAAACTCGCCTGGATAAAAAGGAAGAGCAACACTGATGCTACTAATCATGCTCGTTATTTGGGATATTATTCAATGTAACGTTAGCTAACGTTACCCAGTTGACTACATTAGGCAGCAGTGTGGAGTAGTGGTTAGGGCTCTGGATTCTTGACCGGAGGGTTGTGGGTTCAATCCCCAGTGGGGGACACTGCTGTTGAACCCTTGAGCAAGGTACTTTACCTAGATTGCTCCAGTAAAAAAACCCAACTGTATAAATGGGTAATTGTATGTAAAAATATCTTGTAACAATTGTAAGTCGCCCTGGATAAGGGCGTCTGCTAAGAAGTAAATAATAATAATAATTAGCTAGGTACCGGTGGTGCTGGCTAGATAACACTAGCTATCTTCTAACATAAGTTAGCTAACGTTACTACTTCAACTTATCTGGGGGGCGGCTAGCGTAGCAAGATATGTACAAGCATTGTTAGGTCAAGTCGTTGTTTTTTTATTTTTTTATCGATACTACTGCTAACTTACCTGTCCTCTCACTCGCAACTCGACTTGCTCTCAAAAGCGCGCTCTCGTTTGGCAATGCGTTGGCTGATGACGTTTCCAACTCATTTTCTATTGGCCAACTGACCACGTCAATCAAACATCGAATTTTCAGGCAATGCGATCCAATCTGATCTCGTGTGCGCGGCTCCGGGCAACTTCATCCTACAGCAGTTGCCATGGAAACGTTTAAAACTCCGCGACAAACTTTAATCAAATGTACAGCTGTACAGAACACACCCCCCTCAGACATGTGCTGTCTATTCAACCAGTTAGTTCAGATGATCGCTGATGATCCTTCTCGGTGACAGTCCAGTTTGATCCGCACGTACTTCTGCCAAACTTAAATTCAAAGTACAATCTTCTAAATGGGTTATTATTATTATTATTATTATTATTATTATTATTATTATTATTATTATTATTTATTTTAATTAACGTACTGACTGACAATTAGAGGACTAATATGAAAGAGGTGCGTGCATCAATTGCAGCTAATTAGCTCCCATTAGCACCTGAACCTCTTTATAAACCCATTGCGCTCTAAGGAACACCAAACTCAACTACTAGCGGTTTTGTTTTTATTATTGTTTCTTTATAACGGTGAAAGAAGTTCACGGTCGGGGCTGCCTTGGATTTAATGATGCCGTGTTGTCTTAGATTTGGGTAATTGTTGATCTTTTCTCTACTTTAGAAACGTTCATTTTATTGTGTGTTTCTCACTTGCGTCTTTTTTTTTTTTCCAATGCAGAATAACATTGCTGTTAGCAGTGTTAGTCACTGAAGTTTGGACGCAGAACCCTCCTCTAGGTACGATAACGGTCGCTTCAGCAGAGCTGTCCTTTCAGCTTCCTGTTTATTTGCTGGTTGTGTGTTTTCAAGTATCGTTGTCTTCTGCAGGCTCGGTGAGGACAGAATGTCAAGGGAGTGTTATGATGATGATGTTGGATAAGTCTTTTGTTGGAAAGTATTTTCGCATCAATGTGATTGGTGAGTGATCATTTTTCTTGAATGGAAAGCTTTTGATGTGCAAAGCCTGTTGACTCATAATGTAATAATTTGAATTAAGTACAGAGCACTCCTGCGCTGTATGGCATCAACCAGGCTTTGTTTTTTTTTTTTCAAATGCAGGATGTGAAACTCTTGCGTTAGTTTCAAAAGCATGTTGCTGATCACACTAAATAGACCTGTGCTGCTACAACCTTACTCTCATTTGTTGACTGCAAGTGCACAGAAATAGAAATCATTTACTCTAAACCTACTGTTCTGAACGAGCGTATAATTCTACTAATATAGTTTTAAAAATTTCAATAAGTAGATGGAATGGGGCGGTGGGGGTGTTCACTTTGTTATATCTCTACCTTGCTTGATCACGTGTACGGTTTCCTAAAAGGCCATCTGAATTTCTTTCTACAGACAATAAGGGGACGCTTGTGTCCCTCTCTCCAAGACTGGCTGCACAGTGTGGATATAGCTTAACTGTTGACTTCTTGGGAAATGCCAAGTTCCTTGCTTCTGTGCTGAGCTGCTTTGCTCAGAACACAGTGAGTCATCATTTTATTTCTTGTAAACTTTTCTAATGGTGACATGCTGGGACTAACTTTAGCCTTTGTTTCCAGAATGATGAGACCTACAAGCTGACAGTACAAATCAGTGTCTTCTCCAACAGTGCTATGACTTCAGCTTCCTCCTATGTTCAGAGCATGACATGCCGCTATTCTCCATGGGCAGAGAGGGAGATTCTGTGTGAAAGAAACTACATGGAGGTAAGGGCTGTCAGGATGTGATAATGCTGTTCAGTATAACTTGTTGGGTTGTGTGGGTATTTAATTGTCACTGCAGAAGTGCTTCACTCATGACTAATGTGAATTCTCTTTAGGTTTCTGTGAGAAAAGGTGTGCCACTTATTGAGCCAAACTTTGTTCAAGATGATCCTGATTGGTCCCTTGCGTACCCAGAGGTAGAATCATGTGACTTTGCATTTGCTTCATTCATGTCCCCTTGGTCTTGCTTATTGAAGTCTACTCTACTGTCTCGTCTAGAGGAAGCAAAATCTAACGGCCCCCTTAACTTTAACCTGTCTCCCAATTGGGTGGCCATATATGAATTGTGTGACATTTAAGGCATTGGCTTTGCATACATGTATTCTGTGATTTGCTTTGATAGAAATTGATTGTGGAGAAATTAACCCTTTCTTGTTGGTGTAAGCCTTATTTCAACCACTGAGGTAGTGGCTTCATATGTGCAGGGCTATAAATCCTTCATGATAACTGTATCCTGATTTACTTTTTTGAGGACTGCTGCATAGGAGCAATTTAGGTGTCCTAAAGTTTGGTACACTGATGTATTAAGGTCCAGTACAAATGAATGGCTGTAAACTCTGCCTGTATCGGATCAAGACAACATGCATTCACAGGCTTTCGTACGAAGTTGTATTTGAGGATTTTCTGTTCCCTTAGATGCCTGCTGAACCTAGAACGGTTTCAGTGATGTGTCATTTAACTTTCAACTTTCAGTTTTAGTTCCTGTTTATTAAACATGACATCTGTTATGACAAATTATTTTAGACTGGAGATGCTTTGTGTTCAAACTCCCTAATCTAATGAGATTTTCTTCTGCTAGGCAACTGCTGCTGACAACAGCATCTGGAAAATTGTGTTCCATCTCCCAGCAAATAGAAAGACAACCATGACTGTTGCTCAGGGCATGACAAATGGCTATGGCATAAACACTACACCAACTCGAATTCTGGTTAGAGCTGCATACAACTCCACAGAAAGCCAGCCTCAGGTGGTAAGTAGTCTAGGCTTCACTGTTATCTAGTACAGTATATCCAGACTATGAAGGGAGATTTAGTCTTGCTTTTATTTTAGTAAAAGTTCCCCCTCCCCTCCAACAGATCCAAACTGTACCAATGGCTGTGCTAAGATCAACCACCTTTTATAAGCAAAGATGGATGGTCATGATGGTGGACACTGCAGTTACATGTCCTACTGGTGAGTAAGCTTATGGAGGGCAACGGTGCTCAAGAACTGTTCTAGGTTTAAGTGAGTTTTCTATACCAAGTCTATGGTGTTCCTTTCTGTCAGATGGAACAGCCTTCACAGAACAGATGATTACATGGAATGTTCCCCGTGTTCTACCTCCTCTTGTTCCGACACCACAAATTACTACCCTTGATGTTCAAATGGGAGTTGATGGCCGCAAGCTTGACCCTGCAACGATTCATAATAGAGATTATAAACTGGATGTCGGTCCCCAGCTAATCACTGTAAGAATTCCTGTGGGAGCTGATGGTGGATATTACAAGGTATGTAGAAGTTCAGCTTCTTCTAAATCCTTCTCATTTTAAAGCTTTCCTCCTAAGATGCTTCTGTGCTTTCAGAGCCATGTATTGGATAACACCTATGTGATCTCTTACTCTATTGAACCAATGCTGGAGCATACCTGGCAAGATGGGCCTGAGAAGACCAAGTACACAGTACTTCATCCAATAACCACTCCTTTCATGCCTCGGCCACCAGTTGTCACAAACAGTATGTAGAACTTGTCCACATGCAGTAAATCAAAGGGATTTGTTGCAGTGCTCCACTTCATGTCCTTCATTTTAACTGTATGCTTTAATTTCAGACACTGTTCCAAAAGCCAGAGTGTTCAATGTGACCCTGGGGACATTCCTGCCTGATGTGGAGCTGGTCAAAATTATAGTTGGACCAGAGACGTTAACTGTGCCAGAAGCCAACCTAAAAGGTTATAATGTCCAGGAGCATGTCTTTCCCAATGGATCCAAGACCTACACTCTCCAGGTGCCATTTGAGGACCCCAATGTGAAGCAAAAGGTAACATCCCACCTGTTCAACCATCCAATTGCCCTTTGAAAACGCTTGCTTCCTGTGGACGTGTTGCTTGCTGTCTGACTTTGGGTTTAATCCTAGAAACCCTTGCTCTTCTTTCAGGTAACTCCTCCAGACACCAGAACCTACATTCTGCCCCTGACCTACTTGCTGAATATAGTGCCAGAGAATACACCCTTTACTCATCCTGCTGTAGTCGAAGCCATTCTCAAAGACATCAGTAAGTGCCTGACTATATTTTTTGGTCTACAACTACCTTTTTCTAACCAATCCAGTCCATTGCCCTGACAACTGCTCTTCTTGCAGTTCCACCTACAGTAACTGGCTACTGTGATGGTGCTGCATTCTATACCATGGTAACATATGGCAACATGGGTCGCAACTGGATTCCTTTTGTGGGCTCAAGAGAACTTGGTGGAAGTCTGCTTGCCCTGTACAAGTATAATGCCAACTCTACCAATTTCTGGATGACTGTGCCATACAATTCAGTTGATGCTACATATGAAGTAAGTGATGGAACTTTAAAATGTGTTTAGCTGTTTTGGGTTCAACACATTTTGACCTGATGTATTGTCTCTGTAGGTGATCAGTTCTTCAGGCATCAGAAGCAGACTTGACTTGACCTTGAAGGATATTGGGACCATGGTTGTGGTGGCTGACTTCTCCCTGTCCTGCAGTTTCCCTACAAAGATGATTGGTAACTCTCCTGCAAACAAAGCATTCTTTAGAATAGCTGCTTTTGAGATTGGCACAAGGCTGCATGAAGTGGTATTGAAGCTATAATCTGTTTCCTTAACCTGGCTCCAAATGCTGTGTTTCAGATTGCTTCACCAATGGAACTATGGTAGCTCTTGCTGTGAAAGTGGAATCTGTCCCCAGCTTGTCTCCAAGTCAACTAACTCTAAGGGATCCAAGTTGCCGGCCTCTTCAGTCTGATGCTATCAATGCCGTTTTCTACTTCAATGTCAACTCCTGTGGCACAACTAGAAGGGTTAGTATTGACCACATTTTAAAACCATATTTTGAGGAGTTTCAACATATTGACAAGGTGGCCCCAACACCCCTGGATCAATCTACGGAGCCATGGTGACCTGTGTTTCTCTCCGCTGAATTACTTGCATGACTTGTGGACATCTGAAGGATGCCACTTTTGTATTGAACTGCTTGTCCCGTTGACAAAGGTGTTGTGACACATGACATGACTCTTGGTTATGGCATTGCATGTGCTGCCAAGAGACCTTTTGGGTCAATTGCAGTGAACTGGAAGGAGCGTATTTGCTGGGGATGATCCCGTGGTGAGGCCGGGACTAAACTAATAAATGAGTTGATACCAATTGCAGCTCAAGAGTCACCAGCTGTGTATTCAAACGTATTTGCAACAAATCCAAAATAACTGCTGTTGCCCTCCTAGAGGTTACTAAAACAATACCATATTAGTCTAGCAGTTTCTGTAGACAGGCTTGTGGTATCATATATTAACTGTAACAATCATGAGGTCCCAAAAAAGTTCATTACCAATGGTTTTTTTTTTTTTTTTATTTAAATTGTGAAATTTGGTACTACGTTAGTACACAGCTGGGGATGATCCAGAGTACCATATTAGCTAGTCTGCAACTTGGTATGCAGCTCCAAACTAAATCTACAAGTTCATTGCAACCTGGGTCTTTGATTTCTCTTCCAGTTTGACAACAACCTCCTGACTTATGAGAATGAAGTGCTGTTCACATCTTACAGGTAAGGATTGCAATCAAATTGAGTATCCTTGTGGTTGAGGCTGAAACTCTGCTAACCCCATCTCCTCTTTCCAGGTTGAGAGTTGCCTGTCACTATCTGGTCAATGACACCAAGGTAGTGCAGTTCTTGTACCAGAATAATCCTGCACCTGTAGTCCAGCCTGGCTTGGGGGACCTTGTGGTCATCATGCGGCTTGCATTTGGTAGGACTTGGCAATTGAAATAATATAGATGCTCTAGTAGCATGTTTCCACCTATAAAATTCTCCCTTGAATCTCTGCAGATTCAACCTACAATGACTTCTATGGAGTTCAGGATTACCCTGTTGTGAAGTACTTGCGAAGACCCTTGTATTTTGAGGTAGAACTCCTGTACAGCAGGGATCCACAGGCTGAATTGTTTTTGGAGAACTGCTGGGCAACCTATTCTGCTGACAGGAATAGCTCTCCAAAGTGGGATGTTGTTGTGGACAGGTAAGATGCTGGAATATGATATTGCTGCTACAAAACCTAGGAATTGGAGTTGTGGCTGATGTGCTCCTGACCTACTTTCTCTTTCTAGCTGTGAGAACTCTGCAGATGAGTACTTGACCATCTTTCACCCAGTCTCCAGCAATGCAAGAGTGCTGTTCCCTTCCCATCTGAAAAGGTTTGAAGTGAAAATGTTTTCCTTCACAAGCGGCCAGGATGCACTGAAAGGACAGGTAAAGTGGAGTGTTGGTTTGGGGCATCTTGTACCACAATGTGTGGTTTGGATTGCTTTGCAAGCAGCAAATGGTCACTGTGCTCAAATCTTTAGTGAGTTGGAATGAAAACATATAACTGCACATTTGCAAAAAACACTTACTATGATGCAATATATTTTTTTCAATTCAGTAATCCTCATTGGATGATGGTCCTGCCTGATCTATTGATGCTTGTTTTTCTTGACAAGGTGTACTGTCTTTCAGATTTACTTCCACTGCAGTGTTGTGATATGTGATTCAAACCGGCCATCAGACAGCCTCTGTAGCAGACGGTGCATTCCAGGAAAACAGAGGCTTGGTAAGAGCTCTGTCTGTTGGGGGGAGGGGGGGCATTTTGCATGCATTTTTGTCCCTTTGTTTTGATGGACTCCTCCTAATTCCTCCTGTAGGTCGCAGTGCTGAAGGGATGGATGATGGTGCAGTAAAGGCGTTTGTGTCTTCTGGCCCAATTGAGCTGAAGAGAGATGGATCCCTTCACTTTATGCCTAGAAGCGGTAATATGCATGATGTGAACACAATTACAGTTCAAGTAAAATATATAACTATCTCTTTATATTCCATTCCACTAACTATTTCTTTCTTCTCTTGCAGCCCAATTCAATGCGTGGTCCGTTCTGGGAGCTGCAATGGGTGTGTGTTCAGTGGTTGTCATTGTAGCTGGAGTTGTATATATTTGGAAAATGCCCAAAAGTGTGTGTTGATAAATAAAAATCTTGCTTGTAAAGGCTGTTTGGATTGTGTGGGGTGTGTGGTGTTTTTTTTTTTTTGTTTGGGTGCTTGATTAATTCTACACAGATTATATAGTGGTGTGTGTCAGAATGGCCATGTTAATGGGATTCTCTCCTCTTACTGCTTTGCTTGTTTCCTGATCAGGCCATTCTCAATATGGTGTGTTATTCAAGGACCCTTCATTAATTCATTGTGAACCCGGGGCAAAGACTTTCCTCCTCCAGTGAGCTGTAACCCTATTTTTATATTCCTTCTTGCTTTGACATGCTACTTTCAGTATGCAAAGTTTAGGGTGAAATTATCAACACTCTATAATATATAATACCATGTTATAGCATCACAAAGTGTGTAGATTTATATGGGCTGTCTTTTTTTCTGTTATGAATGCAAGTTTTTATTTTGTTCACTGCGGTTTATACGTCTTTTACTGGAAGTGGTCCCTCGTGAGAGCTCCAAGTAAAGTATTAGTTTAGCTTTTCAGTTTTTAATACTGTGTGTACACAAGAGTCTTACTTTACTGAGGAACTAGTTAAACAAACAACTACTTGGCAACATGTTCTCTTCATGTTTGTTTTCACTGTGGTTTATATAGTCTGTTACTGGATAAACTCATTTTACGAAACACGTTCCGTAACAAACCGGTACACCCGATGCGGGGAATCTTTAGATCTGCACACCAGACTGAACCAGAAGTTCCATTCTTTGAGCTGTTTGGTAAAACAGAAGGACTAGATATATATCTATAGAAAGAGAGCGTGGTGTTATTGGAACTGAATTCACTACAGCCGCTGGCAACCCCTTGTGTAATGTGTTTATATTATATAGAGGACGCCGAGTTTGATGCAAGACTCTCGTGCAGGCACATTCATATTATTAAACCTGCTCGCCGACTCTCCGGCACTGTCACTCTGAGTGCTCTTTGAAACACACTGGGTTTGTATTTATATACATGTTGGGTTAATCACTGATGACTATCGGCGGCCCGTCTGTAGTAGTACTACCGGAGATTTTAATTGAAGATTTTAAGTGAACTGCATTCTGCTAAACAAAACATCACAACAGCAGCAGCAGCTCCATCTACTGGACAAAACCCAGACATGCATAAAACCTAAACAAGAAACTATTAGTGAGTACTGAAAAAGAAAATATTATACAGAACATCTTAAAATCAAATGTTTATTTCTTAATCTAACCATTAGCTACTGTGGAACTACTTCTCTCAGTGGAAGGTGACACAAATACAAAACATTAAAATAAGGTTTAAAGTCTTCTTTATCTACCAACAACACACTCCTAGACCAGTTTAATAATAGCAATAATATACTCCAGGGTCTGTGTGTTATCATGAGATATATCACCACTTCCTGGGCGGTTGAAGAACTCGACTTCGTCTAGTGCCTCCCAACGCACCCAAGGCGTGGTGATATTACCTCATGATAACACACACACCCTGTCGTGTATTACTGCTTCATTAATGTAGTCATTAGGTTTATATGTCACATTACTTTGTTGTCACTGTATTGATTTAGATATTCGGGTTGGATACCTCGGAAGCCAGCGGAACTCCAGCGTTTCTCCGACAACCACTGATAACCCCTCCCGTGATGATCGCGCTGCCATGACAACCCATGACATCACCCGCACAAGTTACAACACGGCGAGTCATTTTTTGTAGCACAGTATTAACGTGTTATTGTTTTCACAAAATAACATCAATAAGATTATCAGATCACCTGCTAGTGTGTACTAAACAAAACCTCAAATATCAGTGAATTGATACAGAGACAAGCCGTGGCACCAGCAAGGGGTTAAAATGAAATTAATAAATAAATTACGACATGAAAGAAAAATACATGTGGGTGTATTTAATCAAAAATCCATGCATCCATAATTCTGATTATAATCCCACAGCTAATTCTTTACAAATTATCAATTTCTATGTTTCTCGGAGTGCTAATGTGGTGTTATAGTTTAACATATTAATGGATTTCAGAAATCATCTATGCTAGTCTGCCCCTCAAACAGTTTTAAATATAATTTAGATTTAAATGGCAGGTACTATATAAATCTATTTCTAAAACAGGTCGCATTTTGTAATTTAAATAGGCCTACGTATGAGCTACCAAAACGTATTTTAGTTTCATGTTGTTATTAATGTATTTACTTATTTATTTGGTTAAACTTGAATCCAGCCTTACATTTTAACTTCTTGAAGTTACTACAGCGTGTCTATGTATGAATTACTGATGAGTAATATTTGTGATTTGATTACTCTAGCAGATGAACTGATAATGTATGGATGTTATTTTGTGAAAACAATACAATATTTTTTTTTAAAAAAAAGAAATACTACAACATTTAATAAATAAATAAATTATACACCAAACTGTAGCACATTTGTTTAGTCTTAATATCATAACAAATATACTTATTATGAATACGTAAATCCTTTTATTTGTTGGAAAACGGTCTGGAACTGAAGTAAAGTATTTTTTTTAATACAGTGCTATTTGAGTACTTAAAATATATTTTTCTTCAAAATTAAAATGCAGCAACGGTGTGTTAATTTAACGAAGCGCCTAACGCCGCTCGGAACGTTCGCATTTTTAAATCCTAACGGTCTCTGCTCAGCTGAGTGGAATGTTCACGAGCCGGTTGCCTAGCAGCGTCTCCCCCTCCTTCTCTGCCCCGCCCTCTCGCCCTCTCTCGTTGCTCCAGCTAGGAGTTCAAATTTAGCTTCGTTATATTAGCGCAATTATTTACTAACTTTTACAAATTAGCTTATTAGGGGCTTCGTGTTTTTAAGATGGTTCAGGTGCAGTCCGGACAGACTGACTGCAGCATCATTACAGTATACCTCACTGCTTTTTTTTAATGCTAAATATGTATCTGGTATTCTAAGTATTATCTACAATTAATAATTCAGCTCTATTCATATTCAGAATGTAATACAGTATTAAGACAGGGTCCAGTATTATAAATAAATAAACACGGTTTAAGAGAAACAGCAGTGATGTTTATTGTCCATTGCCATACATTCTCTATATGTTTCTACATTGTGGTTGCACAGGGACAAGGGACTCAGTGATGTTAAAAAAAAAAAAAAAAACTAGAGCCTACAATTAACCAATATAGAAAGGAAGGTGGGAGAAATGTATTGCCTGTGTGCAGTACCTTACACTTTCCTCTATTAAATGTCATTTGCCATGTGTCTGCCCAGTTCTGAATGCTGTCTAGATCATTTTAAATGACCTTTGCTGCTGCATCCAGGGCGACTTATAGTCGTAAACCAAAATACATTTCAAGAATCACAGTACAAGTATTAATACAATTAAGAGCAAGATAAATACTATGACTTTGGTTCTAGCAAGTACAAGTATGACAAAATACAATTCAGTAAGGGAGCAGATAACAGTGTCAGTTACAGTTACATCAGGATATAATTAAATACAAAATACTACAGATTAAATAACACTTGACAGATTACAGTACTCTAAAGTACAGGATTAGATGCAGTAAAATAGGGGGCAGATAAGAGCAAGTAAAGCGCATTTAAGGAAGAGTGATAAGTGTCCAGAGGGAAAAACAGAGGAGTTCTACAGGTGCTGTCTGAAGAGGTGAGTCTTGAGGAGGTGCCGGAAGGTGGTCAGGGACTGGGCAGTCCTGACATCTGTAGGAAGGTCCTTCCACCACTGCAGGGTGAGGGTGGAGAAGGAGCGGGTTATGGAGGCAGGGGAGCGTAGCGGAGGTAGAGCCAGTCTTCTAGTGCAGGCGGAGCGGAGAGGTCAAGTGGAGGTGTAGGGAGAGATGAGGGTCTGGAGGTAGCTGGGTGCAGTCTGGTCAAGGCATCTGTAGGCTAGTACAAGAGTCTTGAAATGGATGCGAGCGGTGATCGGGAGCCAGTGGAGTGAGCGGAGCAGTGGAGTAGCGTGGGAGAAGCGAGGCAGAGAGAACACCAGGCGAGCAGCGGAGTTTTAGATGAGCTGGAGCGGACAGGTGGCGGATGCAGGGAGGCCAGCCAGGAGGGAGTTGAAGTTGTCTAGGTGGGAGAGTACCAGGGCCTGGACCAGGAGCTGGGTGGCGTAGTTGGTGAGGAAGGGTTGTATTCTTCATATGTTGCTCAGGAAGAGTTGGCAAGTGAGTGCCTGAGTGGAGATGTGCTGGGAATAAGAGAGGCAGGGGTCCAGGGTGACTCCGAGTTTCTTAGCTGAGGAGGAGGGAGAGAGTGTGGTAGATTCCAGAGGAATGGAGATAGAGAGATCAGAGGAGGAGGAGGAGGGAAAGAAAAGGAGGTCAGATTTAGAGAGAATCTGAGCATCATCAGCATAGAAATGGTATGAGAAACCATAGGATGCGATGAGGGGGCCCAGGGAGCAGGTGTAGAGAGAGAAAAGGAGAGGACCCAAGACTGACCCTTGGGGGACTCCTGTTGTGAGAGGGCGAGGTGTGGAAGTTTCTCCACGTCAGGTTACTTGGTAAGTGCAGTTGGAGAGTTAGGGGAGAACCAGGCCAGAACAGTGCCAGAGATTCCCAGGTCAGCGAGAGAGGATAGTAGAATTGAGTGATCGACAGTGTCAAAGGCAGCAGAGAGGTCGAGGAGAATTAGGACAGAGGACAGAGAGGCTGCTCGGGCAGAGTTTAGTGAGTTGGTGACAGACAGGAGGGCGGTTTCAGTGGAGTGAGCAGAGCGGAAGCCAGATTGGAGAGGGTCGAGCAGAGAGTGGTTGGACAGGAAAGCAGAGAGCTGGCGGTGTACAGCCCGCTCGAGGGTTTTGGAGAGGAAGGGTAGGAGGGAGACAGGATGGTAGCTCTGGAGGGAGGTGGGGTCGAGGGTGTTTTTTGAGGATGGGAGTGATAGAGGCTTGTTTGAAGGCAAGTGAGGAGAGGTGGGAGTGGACCGAAAAGAGTAAGGAGGGTGAGAGGAAAATACCAGTCCCTCCTCCCTGTCCAGTGAGACGCGGGGTATGGGACAGGACGTAGAGAGAGGACAGGGCAGCAGGAATTACAGTGTTATCAGGGGACAGCCAGGTTTCAGTGAGAGCAAGGAAATCGAGAGAGAGGTGGGAGGCAAAGGCAGAGATGAAATCAGCTTTGTTAGCAGAAGAGTGACAGTTCCAGAGTGCACCAGAGAGTGTGCGGGAGGGGGGGAGAGGCAGAGGGATGAGGTTAGAGGGGTTGGAGGAGCAGCAGCGGAGAGAGGGCAGAGGACGAGGACGAGAGGACAGAACAGGGATGTGAGAGACAGTCACAGCAGGACAGGCAAGACAAATAGGCACAGTGGGAGCGGTGGGGTGGAGGGTACAGACCTGACTAGTAGATGGCATCTTCCAGAGCACTGTTAGGTTAGGATCTATTCGAACAGCGTCTCGAGGCAGGCCTCCCCTCGCTGGACTCCCACAGCTAGACTCCCGGCTCTTTTGTTGAGGCTCTTCTGTTTGCTGGCACTTCGTGCTGGCCGTGGAAATAGCCTGCCTGATTAATATAACAGCTGGGTGGGAAAAGAACAGCTAAACATTGTGGAAACCAATCAAATAGCAAATCAGTTTTGTTGGTATTGGTATTGAGTGCTGACAAGAGTTTGGTATCAGCTGTTGATTTCCATGAAACAATCTTTTATAGTAAAATGAACACATTTATTCCTTTTAAAAATAAGTAAAAGTGAACAGTCAGAAGCGAGATTTGAACTCACGCCTCCATTCAGAGACCAGAACACACAATTCTTTGGAAAAACAGAGTTCTTGAGTCTGGCGCCTTAGACCGCTCGGCCATCCTGACAAGCTGCGTTTGCTATAGTAGAAAACCGCATTATTTATTTCAGCACAGACTAGGGTTGTCTATTGTATCAAGGCCCGATTGGGTTTATTACGCACATACCAACTGTTGCTCCATGAATGATGTAATGACAACTGTAAACAAAGAAACGGATTGAAGCCAACCCACAAAAGTAAGATTATTTATTTCAATATCGTTATAGCTATAAACGATGCATGCTTTTTACAATAGCAATTGCTATGACAATGACCAATAAGTAATTTTGTTGCAATACTGTATACACTGTGAACATAATCAGACTTTGCTCCGTTGTCTCGAAGAAACATCTTCAATTTGTATTTAAAAATGACGCCCAACGCGGGGCTCGAACCCACGACCCTGAGATTAAGAGTCTCATGCTCTACCGACTGAGCTAGCTGGGCTGACTGGTGCTCGTTTCTATCACTGTAACCAACTGAGCTATTAATTTGTCATCTTATTTGAGAAAATAGTGAATGACAGAACCAAAGATTCCAAATATAATCCACTGAACTGTAGCTTTATTATCATAATGAAAACAGATTACACATGACCACAGTTCTGTATCAAAATTAAGTCGTAAGTATATGGTTTCCATTGTAGCTATTTACACACACTGCTCTGTTGTCTCCCAGGGTGTTATCTAACAAAAAAGACACATGCTGTGCTGCCATAATTGATTACATAGACTTTCCTGCCCCGTCTTGCTTTCATCTTAGATGTGATCTCAGGTTCTGCTGAGTTCTGCTCCCTCGATCACGTTCTTCAGCATCTCGCCTTGCTAATCACTGCCGTATGCTTTGGAAATTTAATAGGTTTGTCTCTGTGGCGCAATCGGTTAGCGCGTTCCGCTGTTAATCGAAAGGTTGGTGGTTCAAGCCCACCCAGGGACGATGCTTTTTGCATTTCTTAATCACATTAGAAAATGGCACTCTGATACGCTTGTATTTCATCCAATTACGCTGAAGAAAAAATGTGCTCTATTTTTTTAGTTCAAAATAATACAAAACAAATATCGTCTTGTTGTTTGCCGAAACCCGGGATCGAACCAGGGACTTTTAGATCTTCAGTCTAACGCTCTCCCAACTGAGCTATTTCGGCTTGACAAGATTAATTTTTCGAGATAGCATTCTTTTTGGCAATCCAGTAAACCTGTAATGAGAAACGTTCAACAGCTCGGCAACACCATAATAGAATCCGATGCCTTTACAAATGTGTTTCGAAACTGTTAAGTTTTCTCCCAAATGCGATTCTCAACAAATGTTGTTTTTTTTTTTGTATTCCTTCCAGAGTAAGTCCAAAAGGCAAACACTGGAACTGGCTGCCTGAAAGTGCAGCGCTTGAACTGCCTCAACAAACGCTTAGCTCTAAAACGTGTACATTGAAAGTCTATTAACATCTTTAACACAATCATCTGTATTCCAATCCACAGGGTGATCAATAAAGTGACTGCTGGCTTTGTTTAAATATTAACAAGATGTTTTCAGGATTCACGCGTATTCTGAGCAAGCACGATAGAATAGGTAGTGAAAGGACAAGCAAATAACAGGTTTATTGGCTCTGGTCTTGTATCATCACCCTGACTACTGTCCGTAAGAAAGTGGCATTAATAAAAACGTCATTATGCAAAGTTCCCAATGCGCAAATACGCAGCATATTTAAACTTCTTCACAATCTTAAACCTTCCCAAATGAATTTAAAATACTTACTGACAGGTACGGCCCTTTCCCAATGTAACACTCTGCTTTGTTTGAACACCAACGATGGGTGGGATATTATGTAGTAAACCACAATACAATTGTTCCCACTGTTCACGAGATGAGGCGTTGCCGTGGTAACCATGGTCCGTGAGGCGCCGGTGTGAAAGAGTTGCAGTGCAGCGGTGACGTCGGAACAGTCTTTCTGATGAAAACGCAGAGCAAGCTGAGAATGACGCTGCGCTTTGAACGGCGCTGTAGCTGCGCTGGAGACTGGATGGAGCAGAAAAGACTAACGATGGAGCTCCTGCAGAAAAATACAAAAGCTGAATGATGAAAAGAATAGAAACAAACACAGACGAAGGGCGGAAGCAGTGCTGGGTATATAGAAAAGAAGGAGAGATTGACATGCAAACTACCTAACGGGATTGCCCATACCGCTCTGGTCACGCCCTTTTTACCTGACCAAACACAGCAGCGCAAGCTAATGGCAGAGACACTGGAACTTGATTGAAACTGAACTGCCCCCCCAGGAAGTAATTTGTTTGTCGCTATATAATCAATATGTTGTGTGGGCTAAATTGTATAAATAAATGTCCGGATTTCAAATTCAAACACGCTAAAAAATGATATAGAGTGGAATAGATATAAAGACGTTTTTGACCTCGACGTGATTTGAACACGCAACCTTCTGATCTGGAGTCAGACGCGCTACCGTTGCGCCACGAAGTCCTGGCGTACTGTTTGCTTGTGATGCAATGTTAGAGTGCACAGCGTGACATGAACGCATGCGATAATGTGTGAATTTACCAACAGAAACATAAATAAAAGTGTATGTATTTATTTGTGAATAAACTATCTTGCTTATACGATGGGACCAGAGACCTTACATCGGCAATCTAATGATAGGCCAACCCCTGAGAGACTTTGTCTTGACCAGGGACTAATATAATCTAAAAACAAACTGCGATGGGAATGTGAATAGAGTCAAATACATTTGTACCATTCTGTAAATTATATATATATATATATATACCTCAAGTAACTGTAGGTTTTTTTAAATACTTTTTTTTTATAACTGTAGCTTTATTATCATAATGAAAACACATTACACATGACCACAGTTCTGTAACAAAATGACAAAAACAAAGACGTTCCCATACCGGGAGTCGAACCCGGGCCGCCTGGGTGAAAACCAGGAATCCTAACCGCTAGACCATATGGGAAGGTGATTATCAAACTCATTTACATGCAACAGTAGCTACACTCTAAAACCATGTGTAAGTTTGGAACATTCATAAACACTTATCTGTAACACTTTTTAAACGCGTCAAGGCGTTTACTTTATAAACATGTTTAGAATATAAACGCATTAAGGTGTTTAAGTAATAAACACGTGAACATGTTTATTCGCTCTAACACTTTTTAAACACCTGAACACGTTTACAAATCTACAGGTGTTTAAGATCTAAACACGTAAATGCTTTCTTATTTTTACAATACAAAAAGACACAAATTAAACAACTTACTTTTATTTATTGCATATTTCAAAGTTAAGCCAAAAACTTTTTTAAACAAAAAATCTATTGCAATAGTAACAAGTATTTGAATTGTAATAAATATTTACAATTTGAAGAATAAAATCTGTTACACCTATATACATATTGTAGCGTGCATGGTGGAAGGCAGCAATAGGGCTGGTAGGTGTCTCGAACATCTAAACGAGTCAGCCCTTAATAAAGACCGTCCGTGTTCATTTCGGCGTTTATGACATTGTCTATACACAACAGCTCTTATGTAATCCTATTGGTATCGAATCGATCGCAATTAATGTGTTCCATGTTTCCAGTCAGTTTGATAGTTTTAATACTGTATTACATTCTGAATATGAATAGAGCTGGATTATTAATTGTAGATAATACTTAGAATACCAGATACATATTTAGTATTAAAAAGCAATGCATGCGATTTATTTAATAGTCATTCATTATTTTGTGTATCAGCCGCCACACAAAGCTGAGTGCAGTGCGGTATACTGTAATGATGCTCCAGTCAGTCTGTCCGGACTGCACCTGAACCATCTTAAAAACACGAAGCTTCTAATAAGCTAATTTGTAAAAGTTAGGAAAGAATTGCGCTACTATAACGAAGCTAAATTTGAACTCCTAGCTGGAGCAACGAGAGAGGGAGAGAGGGCGGGGCAGAGAAGGAGGGGGAGACGCTGCTAGGCAACCGGCTCGTGAACATTCCACTCAGCTGAGCAGAGACCGTTAGGATTTAAAAATGCGAACGTTCCGAGCGGCGTCAGACGCTTCGTTAAATTAACACACCGTTGCTGGCATTTGAATATAACCATATTTTAAATACTCAAATAGGACTGTATTAAAAAAATATATTATGTTTTTCAAAGTAATATGTTATGTGGAATATTAAAACAATCAAATTAAATAACACATGTTTGGACACAAAATATTTTTCTTCCTCATAACGTATTAGAAAATGTAAACAGCAGTTGGAAAATGCCGAAGTCGATCATCCTAGCATGTTAAACGAGGGCATTTCTCCTGTAAGCTACGTCTAGTAATAGATCGTTTATACTGTTCTCAATGGTCCGCATCCCAGCCTGAGCACGATCCAGTGGTAGACGGAGATGTTTTTCAAAGTAAGATGTTATTTGGAATATTAAAACAATCAAGTTAAATAACATGTTTGGACACAAAATATTTTTCAGTGACGTTAACAAGTAGTCTGTTTACAACAAAAATGCAATTTGCGTTAGGAACACTATTTTAGTCGGATTTAAAATGGAAATTAAAATGGTATTGAGTGCTGACAAGAGTTTGGTATCAGCTGTTGATTTTCTTAAAACAATCTTTAATAGTAAAATAAAGAAATGTATTCTTTTTAAAAATAAGTAAAATTGAACTGTTAGAAGTGGGATTTGAACCCACGCCTCTATTCAATAAGTAATTTTGTTGCAATACTGTATACAATGTGAACAGAATCAGACATTGCTCCGTTGTCTCGAAGAAACATCTTCAATTTGTATTTAAAAAGGACGCCCAACGTGGGGCTCGAACCCACGACCCTGAGATTAAGAGTCTCATCCTCTACCGACTGAGCTAGCCGGGTTGACTGGTGCTCGTTTCTTTCACTGTAACCAACTGAGCTATTAATTTGCCATCTTATTTGAGAAAATAGTGAATGACAGAACCAAAGATTCCAAATATAATCCACTGAACTGTAGCTTTATTATCATAATGAAAACAGATTACACATGACCACAGTTCTGTATCAAAATTAAGTCGTAAGTATATGGTTTCCATTGTAGCTATTTACACACACTGCTCTGTTGTCTCCCAGGGTGTTATCTAACAAAAAAGACACATGCTGTGCTGCCATAATTGATTACATAGACTTTCCTGCCCCGTCTTGGATGTGATCTCAGGTTCTGCTGAGTTCTGCTCCCTCGATCATGTTCTGCAGCATCTCGCCTTGCTAATCACTGCCGTATGCTTTGACGGCTTAACAGGTTGGTCTCTGTGGCGCAATCGGTTAGCGCGTTCGGCTGTTAACCGAAAGGTTGGTGGTTCAAGCCCACCCAGGGACGATGCTTTTTGCATTTCTTAATCACATTAGATAATGGCACTCTGATACGCTGTTATTTCATCCAATTACGCTGAAGAATATATGTGCTCTCTTTTTTTAGTTCAAAATAATACAAAACAAATATCGCCTTGCTGTTTGCCGAAACCCGGGATTGACCCAGCGACCTTTAGATCTTCAGTCTAACGTTCTCCCAACTGAGCTATTTCGGCTTGACAAGGCTGATGTTTCGAGATAGCATTCTTTTTGGCAATCCAGTAAACCTGTAATGAGAAACGTTCAACGCAGCGCTTGAACTGCCTCAACAAACGCTTAGCTCTAAAACGTGTACATTGAAAGTCTATTAACATCTTTAACACAATCATCTGTATTCCAATCCACAGGGTGATCAATAAAGTGACTGCTGGCTTTGTTTAAATATTAACAAGATGTTTTCAGGATTCACGCGTATTCTGAGCAAGCACGATAGAATATGGTAGTGAAAGGACAAGCAAATAACAGGTTTATTGGCTCTGGTCTTGTATCATCACCCTGACTACTGTCCGTAAGAAAGTGGCATTAATAAAAACGTCATTATGCAAAGTTCCCAATGCGTAAATATGCAGCATATTTAAACTTCTTCACAATCTTAAACCTTCCCAAATGAATTTAAAATACTTACTGACAGGTACGGCCCTTTCCCAATGTAACACTCTGCTTTGTTTGAACACCAACGATGGGTGGGATATTATGTAGTATACCACAATACTATTGTTCCCACTGTTCACGAGATGAGGCGTTGCCGTGGTAACCATGGTCTGTGAGGCGCCGGTGTGAAAGAGTTGCAGTGCAGCGGTGACGTCGGAACAGTCTTTCTGATGAAAACGCAGAGCAAGCTGAGAATGACGCTGCGCTTTGAACGGCGCTGTAGCTGCGCTGGAGACTGGATGGAGCAGAAAAGACTAACGTTGGAGCTCCTGCAGAAAAATACAAAAGCTGAATGATGAAAAGAATAAACAAACACAGACGAAGGGCGGAAGCAGTGCTGGGTATATAAATAGAAAAGAAGGAGAGATTGACATGCAAGCTACCTAACGGGATTGTCCATACCGCTATGGTCACGCCCTTTTTACCTGACCAAACACAGCAGCGCAAGATAATGGCAGAGAGACTGGAACTTGATTGAAACTGAACTGCCCCCCCCCAGGAAGTAATTTGTTTGTCGCTATATAATCAATATGTTGTGTGGGCTAAATTGTATAAATAAATGTCCGGATTTCAAATTCAAACACGCTAAAAAATGATATAGAGTGGAATAGATATAAAGACGTTTTTGACCTCGACGTGATTTGAACACGCAACCTTCTGATCTGGAGTCAGACGCGCTACCGTTGCGCCACGAAGTCCTGGTGTATTGTTTGGTTGTGATGCAATGTTAGAGTGCACAGCGTGACATGAACGCATGCGATAATGTGTGAATTTACCAACAGAAACATAAATAAAAGTGTATGTATTTATTTGTGAATAAACTATCTTGCTTATACGATGGGACCAGAGACCTTACATCGGCAATCTAATGATAGGCCAACCCCTGAGAGACTTTGTCTTGACCAGGGACTAATATAATCTAAAAACAAACTGCGATGGGAATGTGAATAGAGTCAAATACATTTGTACCATTCTGTAAATTATATATATATATATATATATATATATATATATATATATATATATATATATATATATACCTCAAGTAACTGTAGGTTTTTTTAAATACATTTTTATTTTATAACTGTAGCTTTATTATCATAATGAAAACACATTACACATGACCACAGTTCTGTAACAAAATGAGAAAAACAAAGACGTTCCCATACCGGGAGTCGAACCCGGGCCGCCTGGGTGAAAACCAGGAATCCTAACCGCTAGACCATATGGGAAGGTGAGTATCAAACTCATTTACATGCAACAGTAGCTACACTCTAAAACCATGTGTAAGTTTGGAACATTCATAAACACTTATCTGTAACACTTTTTAAACGCGTCAAGGCGTTTACTTTATAAACATGTTTAGAATATAAACGCGTTAAGGTGTTTAAGTAATAAACACGTCAACATGTTTATTCGCTCTAACACTTTTTAAACACCTGAACACGTTTACAAATCTACAGGTGTTTAAGATCTAAACACGTAAAATGCTTTCTTTTTACAATACAAAAAGACACAAATTAAACAACTTACTTTTATTTATTGCATATTTCAAAGTTAAGCCAAAAACTTTTTTAAACAAAAAATCTATTGCAATAGTAACAAGTATTTGAATTGTAATAAATATTTACAATTTGAAGAATAAAATCTGTTACACCTATATACATATATAGATTGTATTTAAAACATCTAAAACATCAAATAGAATACTGTATATGTCCACTCCCTCAAATAAATTATTTAAATACACAATAAAAACATACTACCTTACTGCATGAAATTCAGATTTAACAAATAATTATTTAATTTGTTTACAGATATTTACAATTATGTAAGAATGTTATTGTTGTAATTCATTAATTTAATCGTTGAACCCTTTTGCAAAAAATCTGTATTCATGGGATTTGCATCCAGTAAATGGGCCTCCCAATATATATTGCTGCAGGAATCCAAGCACCTGCGAATAAACTTTGGGGTACTGCATGTGGAAGGCATAGTACATTCCCAGGAGAACAAGCACAGCATCTAATACAGTTTTTGCTTGGCAAAATATCGTAACAGTATCTCCTACTATTACAGCTTCCTGGAGGGTGTTCTTTGCAACACAAAGAACAAGATGCGGTGGTTCTTCTGGTGTGGTTTTCAGGTACTTGTCAAGTTCACTTGTAGATATATCCTGAAAAATATAACAGAATGAAATGATGACAAAATAATATAAATATATAAAATATAACATTTTTATTGTACTTTGCTAGATACATTTAATTTAATTTTAAATTTACTGTGTCAATAGTTAGCATTATATAAGTCAATATAATTATGCTTGAATGACAATAAGAGGACATCTTGTTTGAAGCCGAGTCAATGGGTGCCCCCCCACTCCCAAACATTTTGATTAATGTTATTTAGTATAATGACCTCATATACAGTGATGACCGAAACTGACTTTTTCCCCTTTCCTTCATCAAATTTAGTTTTTTCTTCAGTGAGCTGAATTACAGGTATCATTCTGAGATCTCCCTGAAAAGAAAAATGGGGCAGGGGTAATGACCTTTGTATAAGTAATTGCTTTGTACAGTGGCGGGGTGTGAAGGGGGAGAGGGAGGAGGGTTGTTGTTCTTTTTGTTTGTTACCTTCGTGCGTTTCCAGCTGGCAAAGCCACAAGTCATTCACAAGAATACAATGTGTTTTGTGATCGTTTATTTCCTCACCTCTTTCTTGGATCCAATCAGTAACTCAGAGACCGTCCTAACCTGTTCAGCCCTTTTGCACAATGTTTCAAATAATGTACTTCCAAGGACCATTGCAAATTCACCCATTACCTAATAGAAAAACACATGCACAAGTATGAAGTTGAAAAAAAAAAAAAAAAATACCTCCAAAGCAGGAATGTTGAACTAGAATTTATAAACCCAGGACCTATGCTGTCAGATAACAGTTTTAGAAAACGGTTGACATTACATTAAAAATAAATATTTACTTAAAATGAATAAAAAATAAAGTAAAATAAATGTCACAAAATGAGTTTCTGTATATCATCATCATAATAACTGTACTTGAATTGGATTAAAGCAAATCGCAACCTTTAAACCAACATTCACAACCACAATTTTAATTTTATTTTAGTGATCAGTAATATTGACTGTTTGATGAAACTGTAGAAGGAAAATAATAATGCAGTTAACTGTATGCAGGTGAATTGTAGTATGCCCTCTATAACTTTACAATAACATGAGTAAATAAACAAATACTTACAAATTTTCCCCATTCAAAACAAGGGTAAACTTCAACAATTGGTTTAATTCTTCCAGCTGGAAGAGTGGTCAGCCACAATCGACGATTGCCAAACGTTTCTTTAAGAAGAATGTCTATGTGATTGTCATCAGGCTTATTTTTGTCAAATTCTTTTCTTAATTCTTCGACATGGCGGTCGTATTCTTCATCGGGCCGTTCTTCACGCCTCTGTATGGTAGGTACCTGGGCTTTCTTTGCCATAATTGGTGCCGAACTGGAGTCAATGGGCAGGTTTTTCCTTTTTAAAGACCACCTCATGTGCCTCATCTTCTGACTGAGGCACTTAGAAAATAAGGACTACAAAACAACAAGAGGTGAAAACAATAATTGTGAATAAATACATAAAGTTTCAGAAAGAAATGGCAAGCTTCAATTCCCAATGTATTGTTTTGCATACTTGAATTCCATCTTACCCACGGTTCATTCCCTTCATGCTTAATGCATGGGTATTTGCTGTACAGCTTTTTTCAAATGGCCTTTTATTCATAACTGTCACTTGGTCTGGGATAATTAGCCAGGTCATAATTAGATACTTCATCAACCATTTCATGCCATATCCCTCTTGAATTGCCAGCCAGAAGACTTCTATGCACCAGGTCAGAAAATGGAGGCAGAGGGGTTCTATCATCCACTGTTGAACATCCTGTAGAGTATAATAACAAATAATAATACAAAACAAAAATAAGTCTGAGGCTGATATTCATTGATAAAGAGTGCAATCTTAATAATGTGCAACAAAATTAAACTGATGAGCAACAAGAAAAAAATAAACATAAACAGGTACTTACTCTGATTTGCAAAAGACTCCATGTATGCTGCGGAGTCAAGGGATATGATTTCATTTATTTTTTCGGAATCAGACTTCTGCTCAATTGATGTTATGCTCACTTGTTCTTCTGTGGGTATCTGTGGGATCCAGCTCTCTCCTTCCATCAGTATTATTAAAGTTTCTGATTGCATCTCCAATAAGATTTCGTCATCCTCAATCTCAGTTCCGTCAGTTTCCAGGACCAGTATATGCCCCTTTTTTGGAAGGCCAAGTTTTTGTGAACCTAAAAAGGTTATCAATAATTGATCATTTAGATTTATACATAACAAAATAAGAAATGGCAAGAACAACAGACAGCCATTCAACCTATTTGACTTTTTCATTCTATTTTGAATCTTTTCAGCTGTTGTTAGATCCGTGCTCCATTTTGTGCCACCAGCCAATTCAACTACAGAATAATGAATCATTTCAACACTGCCTTAAAATTTCTAGAACAGACTGTAAAATATAAGTGGAATGTAGTTAATTACACCACCCGTCCACCCATTGCAACCATACACAAAGATTATAAAAGATTATTTGGAATTATAGAAAGTTATATCAGTATCATTTTATCTACTCACCTTTTTCAAGAACTTCTTTGAAGGATGTTCCGCTGACCATTTTTTTTTGTTTAGGCTGCCGATCCCACACTTTGGAGACACCCACGGTGGGCTTTGAGGTATAAAAAGAGTGAGGAACTAAGAGACTGGGAGCATGGAACTAGGAGATACCGGAATAGGAAAGACAGAGAAGCCGAGGGAAGTAAACGAAAATAAAGAGGACGAGATTAGACAGCGAGTGGTTGGGGTGTTTTTTTGTGCACGGACAGTGTCAGTTTCGTTTTGTTATTTTTTCTCGTAGACTCACTCTGGGAGGACTGCGGAATTTGGTGATTGAAGACATTTGAAAAGAGGTACTGACAAGAACCTTTGCGTTCGTGGTTTATGTCAGGATATCAGGATCTCTTCTGAGGACTTCAGCTGAAGCGCAGCACCCTATGGAGAGGGCTGCCCAAACAGGCGTCTGGACAGGAGCCCTAAGAGGAGGTCTGGACCGGAGAGTGGATGACGTATGGTTAAGTGAACAAATACACTTTAAAATGCATCTAATGGTCAGAAATAAAACAATAATTCAAATAAACAAACTGTGCAAAAAAAGGAAAACCAATCCAATTAAAATTCAAAAATCATAAGTGATAATACTGAATAAAATAATATTCAACACATTCGACACCCGTGACATTACCACCACTGCGATCTTGAAAATGTTTGTATGCCACAAAATAATGAACAGTCGTTCATTATTTTGTGTATCAGCCGCCACACAAAGCTGAGCGCAGTGCGGTATACTGTAATGATGCTCCAATCAGTCTGCCCGGACTGCACCTGAACCATCTTAAAAACACGAAGCCCCTAATAAGCTCATTTGTAAAAGTTAGTAAAGAGTTGCGCTAATATAACGAAGCTAAATTTGAACTCCTAGCTGGAGCAACGAGAGAGGGCGAGAGGGCGGGCAGAGAAGGAGGGGGAGACGCTGCTAGGCAACCGGCTCGTGAACATTCCACTCAGCTGAGCAGAGACCGTTAGAATTTAAAAATGCGAACGTTCCGAGCAGCGTTAGGCGCTTCGTTAAATTAACACACCGTTGCTGGCATTTGAATATAACCATATTTTAAATACTCAAATAGGACTGTATTAAAAAAAAAAAAAACATATTATGTTTTTCAAAGTATACGTTATGTGGAATATTAAAATGTACTTGGCTTGATTCATGCCAAAGCTGCCCGATTTCAGCCTTGCTGAAGCACCCCCAGATCATCACCGGTCCTCCACCACATTTCACAGTGGGTGTGAGACACTGTGGCTTGTAGGCCTCTCCAGGTCTCCGTCGAACCATTAGACGACCAGGTGTTGGGCAAAGCTGAAAATTGGACTAATCTGGGGGTGCTTCAGCAAGGCTGGAATTGGGCAGATTTGTCTTTGTGAAGGACTCATGAATCAAGCCAAGTACAAGGTTGTTCTGGAAGAAAACTTGCTTCCTTCTGCTCTGACAATATCAATGTGAAAGACTGGTGGAGAGCATGCCAAGACGCATGAAAGCTGTGCTTGAAAATCAGGGTTATTCCACCAAATATTGATTTCTGAACTCTTCCTAAGTTAAAACATTAGTATTGTGTTGTTTAAAAATGAATACGAACTTATTTTCTTTGCATTATTCGAGGTCTGACAACACTGCATCTTTTTTGTTATTTTGACCAGTTGTCATTTTCTGCAAATAAATGCTCTAAATGACAATATTTTTATTTGGAATTTAGGAGAAATGTTGTCAGTAGTTTATAGAATAAAACAAAAATGTTCATTTTACCCAAATGCAAAGCTATAAATAGTAAAACCAGAGAAACTGATAATTTTGCAGTGGTCTCTTAATTTTTTCCAGAGCTGTATATATATATAATGTAATCCACGGGATTTCCACAACGCTATGGTTTATCATATTTTGCCGAGAATAATATTAAATATAATATTTTAAAAAATATGATAAAGATAAAGTAGTATACAGTTTGAACACATTAGAAGCTGTTCAAGGACGCACATTTTAATGACTAGTCTATATGAAAACATTCTTGTGAAAAAAAAACAACCAGCTAAAAACCATGATTTGATTTTCCTGTCTTTATTTTTAACAAAGACAATGACGTTTGCAGACAGCGTTAGTGTTCTGGTCAGCGAGAAGTACTGAATAACTGTTTGCACTGTTCCGTGTTTGTTTTCAGCTCATTGAAAGATGACATTCTACAATGACATTTATCCACTTTACCCTCAACAAAGGACGCCCTTCATCTTCAACCTCAGCCAGCTCATACTCATTCTGGTGTTTTTAGTCCTTGCTTGCAGTTTCCTTGTTATACTAACAGTCATTTCTAATAAGAAAATACTGTTTCCAGCTAAACCGACACATGCACCAAAATGTGAGTGTAACATAGATTATTCTGCTCCAGTTTCGGACTGCAAATGCATGTAATGAACTTCACTTCCATTAGGCGTTGCTTAAAACACAAGAATCCACTGTTATTTAATATTAATAACTCGCTTTCCAAACACTACACACTTAAACTAGATAATATATCCTATCTTAAAGAAACTTTCTTTTGTAATACATCTCATATACCACAATGCTAACAAATTTAAAAGTCATTTTTATTTTTTATTTACCATTTATAAAATGTCACAAACCACTCAGACTGTGTTTTCTTCCTCCACCCTCAAAAGAGGGCAGAACAGTCATCAATGATCAAGAACAGCTACAGTGAAGCAGCATTCAAGACCCGCTTCACGCTCAGAAGAAAACACTGTAAATCCTCATCATGGTTAGCGAGACCAAACACTTTAGAAACGCATTTCACTAGAAACAAACTATAGAAATGATCCCTGAAAGTATAGTCTTAACAAATACAGGGGAAAACAACTTCCCTACTCCCGGCATGTAACACTGCAGTGACGGTGTCTGATTCAGGTTCCTTTCTAGTATATCACTTGTTCATAGTAATGTTAATAATTGCCAATGTGTTTCAAACACAAAATTCACATAATGAAATAACCACTCAATTAAAGTATAATGTAAAAAAGAGAAGATAAGTAATACCCAGGGTGCACCTCTCTATGAATAATTTAAAGAAACAACCAATCCCCAATCTCTCTAGCCGGGGGAGGTTTCAGTCCCCGCCCACCTGCATAGTATTCAGGAGGAGGAAGGCTCTGGTCATTTCAAGGGTTTTGCTGCAAATGTGTTTCTTACCCTTTAAGTGCCGTTGTCCTAATCTGAGGCTACTTTGTCATTTTTGGTGCATTTTTAACTGGCATCTTATTTGAATGTTCTTTTAACTCTATTGTTATGATAACTTACTCTAATTGTGTTAACCATAACAGTTAAGTCTAGATGTAACGTATCAGATTACATAAACACACCTTGTGTTCAGATTTTTTTTTTTTTTTAAATGCATGCGTCCTGTATGGGTAGAGGCAGATAAGCTGCGTACCTGCTGTTTCTACACATTAACATTTACGAAATACACACACTAAATTGAAATGTAAAATTTTAGAAAATCTACTTTGCCAACAGAAGAAAAACAAGCTAGCAGAGAATGGTTTCGAGCCATCGACCTCTAGATTATGGGTCCAGCACGCTTCCGCTGCGCCACTCTGCTATGCCACTCTGCTACAGCTGCTGCAGTTGAGATGATCCGTTTTCTTTTCTCCCAAATACAGTATGCGAAGTATGCAACCTGCCCACTGATCACAAGCAGTTTTATCCCCCAGTTTCGGCTGCCAATTCCAATATTCAGTCTGTAAAGCATCTTAAATCGTAGAAGCGCTCTTTGTTAAAAATTACACTGAAGACTTATTTTGTTCGACCAGGTTAATAATTGCAACACCAACGTCTGCTGTTCAACTAAACACAACACTCTCCAGTCTTCTGCAATCTGCTCATCACTACATGACCAAACCCTTAGCCCCAGCGACCAAATCTTCATTTACCACTGGATGGAAAACATTTACAACTTTCTGCACTCAAATCAAAATACATCCCATTCCGATTTAATGAACAGCGGATTGTAGCCTCCATCGCCCATGCAAGGGATTCTCTTCACTTAGCCCCCACTACCGTTAAAGCCTACATCTCTGGAATTCAGTATATCTGCCGCCTCATCTCCGTCCCTTCTCCAACACTCCTATCCATCCCATCAGTTTGCTGACACTCAGAGAGATCCTCAAGAGCCCCCCACCCCTGCTGCTCCCTCCTGGCTCCCTATATCAATAGACATCCTTCACTCTTTAATCTCTACCCTCAGAAAAGGCTGCTCTGTCTATTCAATGACCTGACCATGGAAGTACTATGTTTAACTGCTCTTGTGAAGCACTTCCTCTGCAGGACTCCTGAAGGAACAGAGTGCACCCTGGGAATTTACCATGACAGCATCAGTGATTTACCAGTGGGAAAAAAGGCTACAGTTACCAGGACATCAAGGGGAATACAATGAATAGACTCGGAGCGTTAAGCCATTTCAACCATGAGGTCTGGTGAACCATTCCGTGCACCCAGATACTGGCCAGCTGTAGTAATTATACTACAGAATACTACACCTTGAAGTAAAAAAAAAAAGTTAACCATGCCCAGTGTTAAACATGGTGGAGGTTGTGTGATGGTCCACAAGTTTCACAGCCCGGTCCCAGAAGCAGACCCCAACCCGCGGCAAGTTCCTCCTTTCAATCAGCTGGTGTTCCATTAAACTCCACACTCTTTAGCCTCCCCGAGTCGGCCCGCAGCTTCAGGGAGAATTGCCTTCGCCCCTTCCACTTGCTCTTCTTATTCTACTGCCTGGTCTTTCTTCACCACATTATGTGCCCAGATTCGTATCTCTCTCACCTCCTATAACCTTCAGCACCTCCTTGCCTTTATGACAGACCTCAGGCTATCCCTTAACCTGGCCCCTTCCTCCATCAGGAATTATCTCTCAGGTATACAGCACCAGTTCCTCCTCCGTTCCCCACCCTCCTTTCAATCCCGGAGGTCCGCCTGAGTCTCGCATCCTCCTCTCCATCAAGATAACCAATCTCATCGGAATCTCCAGTTTCCCAGCCATCAGCCTGTGGCACTTTGACCTCACTCCAGTCCCCGGAAATAACTTCCTTGTATTCATCAGGACTTCAAAACAGAAAGTTACATCAAGATCCAGAAGTTCCGCAACCTGGTCCGAGGAGCAGACCGCAACCCTCGTCTCGTACCACCCTTCAGCAAAACAATATTCAACTGAATAACTCTCTCTCCAGCCTCCTTCAATCAGCACGTGGATTCATGGAAAACGCTCTAGAGAGATACTGCCCAGCCCAGCTGCCAGCTTACCTGCCTGAGGATGCTGCACTGAGTTGCGAAGGATCTGTCCTTTTGTCCTGTTCGTCCCCTTCCTGTCTCTTGCTCCACTAAACGCCCAGCAGCCAGAGGATGCTGCCTGACCCGTCGGGAGCGAGAGTCAGTTTATTGTATGTTATGTGTCTAAACTTTGCTCTTTCTCTCTCACTTTTACGTCACCCAGCAGCCGGAGGATGCTGCCTGACCCGGCGAGAAGGGAAAACTCTTCGTCTACCCTATCTTGTCCTGCTATCAATATCTAAATATTAGTCAAGGCCTATTTAAAATGATCTTATGTTCTCTAGAAATGATCCTTGCAAATATAGTCTTATCTTTTATTGGCAGACCATCGCCCCCAACTGGCAAGCTCTACTTCATATGATACAATGTCTGGGCAACAACGAGGTGTTCCATTAACAATACAAACTAACTTGAGACAGCCAAGTCATTAAAGCAGACCTTCAGTTTGTCATGTGATACAAAAGCAAGTTTTGGCATTTTTGCATTGCCTGCCTCGTCAAACAAGCTCGAGCCACAGCACACAGCACTGCTGCATCGGGACAGAGGTGGATTTTAAACCAACTGAATCAACGAGCTGAGACTACTTTTTGAAGAAATTGAAAACATACCTCTCGTTGAAATATCTGCTATTTAGTTAATTAATTTATTTTTTGAATTTGCAAATGGCAGACTACGTTGCCAATAAGACAATCTGAATTGCTCATATTAAGCTGCGATGTAGCCTATGAGAATCGCTGGCATAATTAGTGGGGAATTAGCTCAAATAGTAGAGCGCTCGCTTAGCATGCGAGAAGTAGCGGGATCGATGCCCGTATTCTCCAAATAGTTTTAATGTATCTGCGTATTTAGTCCCAATGCATTATGGAGAAAATTACAAATTGTGACAATTCTTTTTAACAGAGTCGCCCGCCCTACATGTGTATTTTAAAGCAAAGTCTCCTAATTTGTAATATTCCCCAGGCTGACAAACTGCAGTGCGCCCTCCATCGTATGCCTTCCGAGAAGCGGAGATTTTTTATATTTTTTGTAGCGATGAAAGAATTTGTCTTATTTGGGAATAAATATAAATGGCTTGGTTTGCTTGCATTGGTTTGAATACATGTAATTGATTACAGACTTTCCTGCCCAGTGTTGCTTTCTTCTTAGATGTGGTCTCAGTTTCGGCTGAGCAGGTTGGTCTCTGTGGCGCAATCGGTTAGCGCGTTCGGCTGTTAACCGAAAGGTTGGTGGTTCAAGCCCACCCAGGGACGATGTTTTATGCATTTCTTAATCACATTAGAAAATGGCACTCTGCTATGTTATTATTTCCTCCAATTACACTGAAGAAGAAAATGTGTTCTGTTTTTTAGTTCAGAATAATATAAAACAAAAAAATTCTTGCTGTTTGCCGAAACCCGGGATCGAACAAGGGACCTTTAGATTTTCAGTCTAACGCTCTCCCAGCTGAGCTATTTCAGCTTGACAAGCCTCCTTTCTCGAGATAACATTCTTTTTTAGAAAAGTTGTAATATAATTAAGTACATTTCTAAACAGTCCGATAGTAACATATATAATCTCAAAGCGCTATAATTTATTTCAGCTCTTATGAAAGACAAGTATCCTTGCGCATTATATCATCCCTTGATTGCGAAATGTAATATTAATTAATTGTGTATTTGTAATTAAGAAATGCAGCTACCTTATAATTATTTATGAAAGATTATAAAAATCAAACACTGCTACCAACTCCTGTGTGGAATTTCATAGAAAATTGCACTAATAATTTAGAAGCTTTATTCCTACTTTTTTAATGGTAATACTGACAATCCTTTATCAAGTTCACTGTACTTGTGTGTTTGCATGGTCCAGTATAAGAAGGTACGATTTTTCTGGAGTTCTTGGTTGCTCAGTTCAGCACCAGTCATCAGAGCTGAAAAACAACAGCAATAGGTACCTGGTATGGTAACTGGACCACATATCATTTATATCAACTGACTGTTTTCCTCCAAATATTATAATGCCAGTATTTGATATGTGTATACTAAAACATTCATTATATAGCACCCAAGTTCAAATCACACCATAAGTTATAAAAATGCATTGTAATAGATAATGAAATTAGCACTGAAAGGGAGACCTATAAAGTAGTTATAATGTGAAGATCATTATTTTTATAAGCATTGATTCAAATTCAAACTTACATGGTTGAACCTTCTGGGGCGATACCAGCTTATGGATCACTTTGTATCAGTCAGGTTGAGCTGCCATCAGCCTTTCTTCTAAACAAGGGATACATCTGAACCTGAAAAAAGAGCATTTGTGACAGAATAGCAAGGTTGCAGTTAAACAAAAGACTTCAATTAAACAAATAGCCTAAACACAAAATAGTCACAATGACCAAATAAAAGGTTTCTACACAAAACAACAAGAAATCAAAAAGGGGTTCACTGGGTGAAAACAAATAAACACTACTATACAATGGCAAAAGGGACTTATTGTTGAAAAAAGAGAGATTATTTTTTTAAAAAGCATGGAGTACCCATGTTCACGTTTTTTAAGTATTGCTTTCAAAACAAGATCATTTTTCAATGAAAACTAAATTAAACTTAAAGACCTAAAGTTAAATACAGTACTATAACGTTCATGGATACATAATTAAAAATAAATGATAGAAAAAGACAATGTATCCTATACTATCAATGTACAATGCACTATTCTGGTACTATAATGCAGTACCACCATGATAATATGATTGTACTTTTTATTTCTAAGAAGTATCCTGGTATCTACAGTATAATGCAACACTATACCACGGTACTATATGGTACTATTTATTTTACCATGGTACGATAACTGCTGCCTATTTCAATTGTCTTATTACTGTGTTATTACATTATGGACAGCAGTGGTGCTGTGGCTCCCTCTTGTGGTCAGTGTGAATGATGGCAGTGTGTGCAGCTTGGCAGGGCACTGATGCCTGTTTCCAGGCTATACAAACACAGAGAGGGATTCAATCAAACACTAAGTTCACAGTTTAATAGAAGGGTGGATTAGTTCTATTTGTATATGTGTTCTAAGCACTGCACTTCTGTTTCAATAAGTGTCACAGACAGTTCTATGAGATCTGAGCTGTGAACACAGGTGGGACTTGATAGGGTTGGGTGACTCACAGTACAGTTAGATTATCCTTCCTGTAGTTTTATGTTTAGCCTCTCAGTGCTTTCCTGCTCTCTAGGAGGGGCATTAGAAATCTGCCTGTTCAGAATGAACTGGCCCGTAAGTGTTGAGACATCACAGTGACATCACTGTGAGCAGCTCCTTCCTCCAGACACAGACCGCACTGTAGTGTTTAGATGACTGGGTTTGAGGAGCCTTGTGTTAACAATGGGAGAACTGGGCTGACTGGGGAGGTAACTGCTGCCTGTTTCAATTGTTTTATTACTGTGTTATTACATTATGGAGAGCAGTGGTGCTGTGGCTCCCTCGTGTGGTCAGTATTAATATCTGCAGTGTGTCTCTTGTAGATCAAATGAATGGAAGCTATAGTGCTGCTGACAGTAGTAATCTCCTGCATCTTCAGCCTGGACTCCACTGATGGTCAGCATGAAGTTTGTTCTTGACCTGCTGTCAGTGAATGGAGCTGGAGCTCCAGAGACTCGGCTATTCAGTGAAGAGAAGAGGAGTTTAGGAGCTCCTCCGGGTTTCTGCAGATACCAGGCTAGACTGCTGGTAAAACCAGAGCTACTGGATTTGCAGTTCAGAGTGACACTCCCTCCTATAGAGACAGACTCCACTGTGGGACTCTGAGTCAGGACAATCTGACCACTGGATTCTGAAAATAAAAACACAGAACATCAACCCACCGAGTCAACAGCCTCATCCATTAACTGCATTCCTCTGTGTGCTGAGGAAGCGCTGATATTAATAATAATTCATAATAATGAGGATTTCTTACCATGAGCACAGAGTGTCAGTGTGCAGAGGAGGAGCCCCAGTGAAGCCATGTTCTCTGTGTGTCTCAGTGACTGTGAAAGGGCTGAACTGTCAGCTTTAAAAACCCTGAGCAATGGAGCAGTGCAGTTATTCTAGCTGTTGTGTAGAGCAGTGAGGCAGGCACAGGTATGCAAAGCACCTTCCTTTATACAAATCCTGTCCCAGGCAGTTAGATGAGATCTGAGTCGTGAGCACCAGTGGGGCTTCATAGGGTTGGGTCAATTTTACTGTTTTCTTCTATTTTTCCCCCAGTCAAAGCTCTCAGTATATCACTGCTGTGTAATCTGTGTGTCTGTCTAAACTGACAATAATGTTTGTGTTTGTGTCATTATTTCAATCCTATTGAGAATTAAAGGGTATGTAGTGCCCTACCCCTAACCCTAGTGTTATACCTTCCCATGTGTTGCTGCTGCTGTACAAGTAATGGACCTGTCATTTTTCTTTTCATTGTTCTCATTTAGACAGCTTCTTACTCTTCTAAATGGAACATCTACTTCACTGTCTTTCACAGGCCTTTCCAAGATGTACCTTGAACTTCTACGAGTGCGTTTTCATGATTTCAATCATGCTAATATTTAACAAGCAAGGGAAAAAGGTAGAAAACTCATGTATTGCCTCTTTGCCAAATCATTTCTAGACATGCTCATTCTCTAATGTATTTGTAATCTCAAACAGCATTTCCTAGCTGTGTGTTACTCTGCAGTCCCAGTTCTTCCCCATGTCTGTGTCCTGCAGCCCCTGAATCACTGCTGCTCTTCACGAAGCCCCAGAGTGTGCAGTATGGGACAGGGGGTCAGTGTGAGGGGCAGTGCTGCACTGGGGGTGCTGGGGAGGGGCTGGGCGCACTTTTAGAATGTTTTGAAATCTGTTCATAAATATTGTGCTGTTCATAAAGGAAGGGTTGTGGCTGTGAAAGGCTCTATAAAATGAGCCGTGGTCACTGTGTGAAGCCACAGAATCCAGGTTTAAAACTGCTCTCCTCTGTGAGGTTGGAGCAGTGCAGTGTCAGTGTGCAGAGCTGCTGTGTTTGCAGTGAGCTGTGTGATGTGTGGAGTCAGTGGAGCCCTTTAGAGAGCTGGAATACTGGACTGACACTGAGAGAAGAGGGTCTCCACTGTGCACGACTGCTCTTCACTGCTGCTCTGTTCTTGTACAATAACTCTCCTCATGGCATTCTCCATTCTCCCTCACTACTGCATCCCAGCTCCTGATTGAGGGCTGACTGGATTCAACTCATTCCTCTCCTGTGTCTTTAATCACACACACTGGCTCCCTTCAGTCCCTGCTCAATGTTGAGGAGCCACAGCAGATCCTGTACAGCTGTATTTACACTTTCTTTAGCTTTGAAAAAGGGACCTGTGGCTTTTTATATCAGAGCATTCATTCATTCATTTCTTAACAGCTTCCATATCCTTAATTAAAAGTGTAGGCATCATGATTCATGAACATCTTCATATGAGAATCAGATAGAAAAAATGTGAGTTACATAGTTTCAATTCTTTGAATAATTGAATGATGTTTTGGAATTCCTAAATACATTTAGAATAGATGGTATCATCACTACATTATTAGATGACCCTGTAGTCACAACAAAATCAGTTTGTTTAAATAGACTAATATTGAATCCATACCTCCATGTAACTGTGTGTTGTTATTGAGCTCAGTGTGTTTGTGTGCAGTTGAGCTCCTCCACAGGCCGTGTCCCGTTTCATTGCCTTCACCCTCAGCACCTGCAGTAGGTCCCAGCTGCAGCAGTGCAGTCACTGTGCAGTCCAGCTGAGGGAGGTTTTTGTACGGGTGTGTAGCACTGTGGGAACACACCACCACTGTGGTAACTCTGACAGTAGTAATCTCCTGCATCTTCAGCCTGGACTCCACTGATGGTCAGAGTGAAGTCAGTCCCAGATCCACTGCCACTGAAACGAGTTGGGATCCCAGACTGAAGCTTACTTGCTCCATAGATCAGGAGTTTGGGAGCTTCTCCAGGTTTCTGTTGGTACCAGGCTAGGCAGTCATTACTACTGTAGCAATTGCTCACAGAACTGCTGACTTTACAGCTCAGAGTGACTGTGTCTCCTGGGAGAACAGATTTCACTGCTGGAGTCTGAGTCACAGTATACTGTCCACTGGATTCTGAAAACAATAAATAAAAATATTTACAATTATAATAAATTAGTGAATTAAATAATGAAAATGCATTACATTTCAGCACATTTTCATTTCTTCTTTTTTAATTTCCGTGTTTTACCTTGTATTAAGAATTGTCCCAGGAAATATATTTTTTTAAAAAGTGTTTTTCTAAATGATTCTTACCCTGAGTGCAGATGACAAGTGCCCAGATGAAGATGCTGATAAAAGTCATTGTTGTTATGGATTCTGTTGCCATGAAGGGCAGCTCTCAATCATGAAGTGTTAAACTCACAGGGCTATAAACACTCCCAGAGCACTGAAGCATGTGCTGCCAATGCAAAGTGTCTTTTCTATGCAAATTGTCTTCCTTGGCACAGCAGCCACTTCTAGCCAAGCAGTGCTCTTAAGTTTAAACTCTTCTCACTGATGCAGTTTCTTTGCCACTCAGGGAAAAAAAAAATATCTTATAGTTTTCTTTGTGTTGAGTTTGTACAAACACATCTATTTCTCTCTCTTCTGCCTTCTCTCAAACAATTCATCTTAGCCACAGCTGTGATTATGTAGCTTTGTTACTCAGTATAAATAATTATTAATTGTAAAATATTAAAATCAGACCAGCAGGTTAACAGATCCATCATAAACTTTGTGAAATCAAAGCCATTCAAGAAGCAAACATTTGGATTTTGCACATTGCTAATGTTGAGTGAAAAGTTTCCAGTTTTTTCCTGTGGACCCCCTGGACTGTCTCTGAGGACCCCAGGTTAATAACCACTGCTCTGGATTAAAGACCATCATTTTATTACTCTCTCTCTCCCTCTTGTGGTCACAGGGTGTAATGCAGTCTGTGTTGCTAGATGCTCAGCTGTCTCAACATGTGAATATTTGAAATAAAGTAAAGAACATGAAAAATTCCTCTAAAAGATATATTAAATACAACATTTTAATTGGCTTAATCAGCTCTCCTTTTTCTTTTATCTAGATTAAAGTTGGAAAATGCTTCGAGTACCTGCAGCAGAAAGAATGCGTGCATATCATGCAAGGATGTGAGAAGAGAATAGAGTAGGGATGAAACAGAGGAACAGAGAGCATGCAAGTGGAGTATAGGGAGGAAGAAAAGGGAAGCAGAAAAGAGCAAAGAAACAGTGAGAAAGTATAGGAGAAATCTTTCAAAATGACATGAACCAGATCCACAACTTAATGAGAATCATTTGACAAACTCACCGTCAAAAGTTCTCTTTTCAGCTCAGTCACTAGGGAAGGCAGTAAGTGGAGTAAACCGGGCACTTCCAAAGAGCCCCAGGAAGAAAAGTGTCATGGTAAAGAAACTGGCAACTCAGTTTGGTTTGGCTCTGGTAGATAAGCACGCTTCCACACAAAGAGCTGAAGTTAGTGAAACAGAATGTCAGGTTTGTGCATTCTATGAGATTGATTGTGTGTCCCGTCAGCTGCCTGGATGAAAAGACTGCATCACTATCAGAAGAGAGGATGCACAAAAAAAAGAATGCACAAAAAAGTGCTCCTGATGACTGTTCATGAAGCTCACCGCCTCTTCAAGAATGAATATCCTGATGTAAAAATCAGAACATCAAAAAAAAAGTCTGCAGCATTGCGCCCTGTGCACGTTCAACCTGTCTGTCTGTCGTTACCATGAGAACACAGAGATGCTACTAGATGGTTTGAAAAAGGTTTGTCAAAACATCCCCAATGGAAATCTCCTGGTCATTGGGTCACTTTGCAACTGGCAGATGAAATGCTGCCTTGGCTAGTGTGACACATGCCAAGACCTTGCTAGTTCTATCAATCAGGTAATACAAGGCAATGATAATGAAGATACAATTGTACACTACTACCAATAGATGGCTAACAATAAAAAGGAAGTGCTTGAGTCAACATTACACGATGCCAAGGAGGAGCTCAAACCCAGCGGACCATTCTGCGGAGCCACTGTTTTATTGCCAAGGTGCAACTTCATCAAATCAAGACACTGAAGATGAATTGAAATGAATGTGAAGCTATACTTCAGGAAAATTTCTCAGAACACTTCCCTATAAAGCAGCAAGCTGAAATAATGTGAGCTCCCTGGATCACAGAAGGAGTGCCTCTGTTTCCAGCAGTTCTCACAGCTCAGTCTGTTAGTACTTCTTATGTTGTGCTCAGTGATGAACGGCAACATGACACATTTGCAGTTGTTTGCTACAATCGGGCTATTCTTGATGAAGCCTCAACTTCAGCCAACATCTCTAACTTGCACATCTTTTCTGATGGTGCTGCGATCCAATTTAAAAACAGATTCAGCTTGTCCACCCTTACCATGCCGAGCAATGTACACTGTAGTCTGCATCGAGCTGATTGGAGCTTTTTTGCCACAGCACACGGCAAAGGGCCAGTTGCTGGAATTGCAGGTAAAGTAAAGCGTGCAGTTTGGAGGCGCATTCTGCAAAAGCATGCTGTTGTCAACACAGCAGAAGAATTTGCTAAGGTGGCAAAAGAAGCATGCCCAAATGTGAGCATCATTTATATTACAAAGCATGTGGTAAAGAAGGCACAAGATGAATGGGCAAACAGGTGGGAACAGAACTGTCCAAAGAAAACCCCAAACACACACAGCATTCACTATGCTAGAACGCTTAGCAACACTGAACTTGAGCTCAGCACAGTAGGTCCATTTGTGGAAGAAATTCAGCCTGACTGGAAAGTGGTCAGTGTGTTTGACATTGTGGATCAAGCAACAGCTATGGCAAAGTATCCATTCAAAAGCATTGAATTGTCAGTAAATGAGTACTGCATTGTTATGTACGAAGGCAAGTGTTCCCCTGGCATAGCTGAAGAAACCATACCGGCCCTGCCAGAGGAGCTCCTCAGTGTTTTGCATCCATGCAAAGGGGGCTGGAAGTGGCCGACACAAAAGGATGTAACGTGGTACCTTGCTTCATCTGTTCTCAAAAGGATTGATGCTCCAGTACCTGTGAATCCCCGGGGAGTATATGCCTTTCAAGAAAACATTACAAACTCTGCAGACACTTCACTGTGTGAGCGCTTCAGCTTGCGCTGTGTTCACATCCATGCATTTTTCACAGTGGTTACATCAGTTACAGGACCTGGTTATGTCAGGCACGTCATGTTTGGGGTTCTAGTAGAGGGGGGAATAGGAGTGGTGTCAATTGTTTCCTTACATTTGAGGACCAGACACTGTTCATTATTTTGTGCAGTTTAACATGTATAATTGCCTCTTTATTTCACAAGACTTATTTTGTTAATGTCAATTTTATGATACGTCAGTTACCAAATAAAATGTCTCTGTTTTAATAAAATGATTTACTGATTATTTCTAATTTCATATTTACTTGAATATATGCACGCTAGGATTATCCATAGGTAAAACTACAGTAGTTGGCCAATCTCATTTTAGGTCGTACTGTTTGAGATCAAGAAACACACATTTTCTGCTCTAAGTTTCGTCAGTTACGCTTTGCCCATCTAAGCCACGGTGCCCCGCGTCACTTCAAACCTGCGGCAGAGGCTTTCAGCATGGTAATGTATTTCCCATACCATGCACCACTCCAAAATGAACTACGGGACATTTCTGCAAATGAGACAAAACATGCATTTCCCACCTCAGACATGGAAATCTGCATTTATTTCAATTTTTCAAGGTCACTCCCCCTACTCCAAGGTATCAAATGTCCATACTGACGACCCTTCGAGCGCCAGCCTTAACCATGTCTCATTGCACACAACCCTCAACATTTCAACATTTGGTACCGATAAACATCACATGTTGGAAGTTTGTCAGAATCTCAGAGCTGTAAAATGTCATACCTTATTAATTCTGTATTGATGGTGCAAACATTTGATGGGTGCAGGTTTGTTGTCAAAAGCAGAGCACTGTTGGTGTTTCGTTGTGTCTGTGTTTTAATTTGGAAGCCTCATGTTTGTGCTTGTGCTGTGTCTGTGTAAATGTGTGTGCATACGAATGAACTGGAAACAATGTCATGTTTTCTTGTTTGAAATGAGCTAGCCAAAAAGAGGCAGCTTTATTTTCCACCATGCTGCATTTACGAGTGTACTTATTAACAAACATTTCTATGTTGTGGGTAACTATTCAACACTAGTTGGTGTGGTCCTTGCTTTGTTTAACAAAAGCTCTATTTCATAATCCCATGATTAGTACTCACTTTAACTTAAGAAAAGCCTTCAGTAGGCCAACGCCGTTCTGGTTACTGGAATCAAAGGGAAATGAATATATGAGATATTTGAGTCAGTGTTTCCCAGCATGCATCACTGTGAGCAGCTCCTTCCTCTAGACACAGACCACACTGTAGTGTTTAGATGACTGGATGTGAGGAGCCTTGTGTTAACAATGGGAGAACTGGGCTGACTGGGGAGGTAACTGCTGCCTATTTCAATTGTCGTATTATTGCGTTATTACATTATGGACAGCAGTGGTGCACTGGCTCCCTCTTGTGGACAGTGTGAATGATGGCAGTGTGTGCAGCTTGGCAGGGCACTGATGCCTGTTTCCAGGCTATACAAACACAGAGAGGGATTCAATCAAACACTAAGTTCAGAGTTTAATGGAAGAGTGGATTAGTTCTATTTGTATATGTGTTCTAAGTGCTGCACTTCTGTTTCAATAAGTGTCACAGACAGTTCTACGAGATCTGAGCTGTGAACACAGGTGGGACTTGATAGGGTTGGGTGACTCACAGTACAGTTAGATTATCCTTCCTGTAGTTTTATGTTTAGCCTCTCAGTGCTTTCCTGCTCTCTAGGAGGGGCATTAGAAATCTGCCTGTTCAGAATGAACTGGCCCATAAGTGTTGAGACGTGTGCCAGGGAGCTGCTGCACACATAAGGAATGAAGGAGACCAGGTGGGTAACAAGGATGACAAGACAATGAAGAATAAACTGCCTTCAATAATGCTGATGCCCTGCTCCTTAATAAAAAATAAGAATTCATTCAGGAATATATGAATTCCTCTTAAAAAAATGTGTCCTAAATTGAGATAACTTCATTTTTATTATTATAAGTTATAACCTGAGTTAGATAAAGAAGCCTCACACACTCAATCTTCCATCTGTTTGAGGTGCATACCATGTTAATATATACAATTGAATTTAAAGAATGGTTGCACTATCAGAAGTACTTTCCTTTCTTTTTATTTCAAGCAAGATAAAAAGTCTGTTCTCTCAATCCAGTGTGTGAGAAGTGTGTGTTTCACAGCGGTTGAGACAGGCAGGCAGGCAGGTGAGAGGCAGAGAGGGAGGCACAGAGCCACAGGCACTCAGGATTTATTCACACACACACTCACGTGACGCTACCAGCTATGGGAACTCATGGAGGACATACAGCCCAGTGTACGAAAAGCAAAGCAAAACATCCAGAAACTCCAAATCAAAGTTCCAGTGAAGGTGGCGTGCGCTGCTCCTCTAAACGGAGGCCCCGCTCACACAAGTCCTGTGGCTTTGCACAGTCAAAAATATAAAGCCAGACCCCACACAGACACAAACAGCCTGATTTTAAAAGAGGCAAAATAAGAACCAGGTCCTGCAGTGATTTCCAAAAGCTGATGTGGGGCACTGAGTTTATGCCTTTCAATGGGTTTCTAGTAAACAAGTCGTGTAAACACTTAATGAACGTTCAACACATCGAAAGAAAGTGACAAAATATTACATACATTAATGAAAAAAAAACAACCAAAATATAAAGGAGGCCAAATCACCTTTCATTGGTTATCAATAACTCATTCTAAATGCATCACTATTAATGAAATAGATTATAAATAACTGAACAAAATAGTACATACATAAATGAAAAAACAACCAAATTATAAAGGAGGCCAAATTCTAAATGATAAAAAGCTGCCAAATCCAGTTCCTCGCTCATCCCAATTGGTGACAGTGTATTCAGGGGGTGTGTCCAAAAAGACTCCCATTGAAGTCATTTTGTATGTAGGTCTCCACCTCTACGATTCAGAATCACTTTTTCAATGCCAATCCATCTGAAAGCAGGTACATTATGGCTTCTCTCCATGAAATGTTTTGCTGCAGGTGAAGTTTCATCTTTTTGTCTAATTGCACTCTTGTGCTCACTCAGATGAATTTTTAATTGTTGAAGTTTTCCCCACATATCCTTTCCCACACGGGCATGACAACAAGTAAAGCACATTAGTACTGGTGCATGTAATGCGAGATTTAATCTTGAAACTTTTACCTGTAGTGGGATGAACGCAGAATCACATCGAGTCAAATTCTCTGCATTATTTATTTATTTATTTCCTTTAAGGGAAATACAGTGTGTGATTTTCTTTATTTTCACTTTGTATTTTAGTTTCAGTATCTTTATCTTTTCCCTACTGCAGAGTAATCATTAATTATATTTTCATTTTCATTTGAAACTAAATTAGTAAATATAAATCCAATGACAGCCCTTCAGCCTCTGCAATGTATTAGAATACATGAATAACCAAGATATTTACCAGATTGATCTTGTCTTTTATTTTGAACCCTTGTTATTGAGCTCAGTGTGTTTGTGTGCAGTTGAGCTCCTCCACAGGCCGGGTCCCGTTTCATTGCCTTCACCCTCAGCACCTGCAGTAGGTCCCAGCTGCAGCAGTGCAGTCGCTGTGCAGTCCAGCTGAGGGAGGTTTTTGTACGGGTGTGTATCACTGTGTGAACACATCTCTGCTGCTGGCGTAGTGGTTACTCTGACAGTAGTAATCTCCTGCATCTTCAGCCTGGACTCCACTGATGGTCAGAGTGAAGTCAGTCCCAGATCCACTGCCACTGAAACGAGTTGGGATCCCAGACTGAAGGGTACTTGCCACATAGATCAGGAGTTTGGGAGCTTCTCCAGGTTTCTGTTGGTACCAGGCTAGGAAGTTGTTATTGTACACCGCGCTGCTGACTTTACAGCTCAGAGCGACTGTGTCTCCTGGGAGAACAGATTTCACTGCTGGAGTCTGAGTCACAGTATACTGTCCACTGGATTCTGAAAATAATAGATAATAATATAGAAGATTATAGTAATGATTGAATTAATTATGAAAACACATTAAAAGGCAAGACTTTTTCTTTTCCTTTTTTGCCTGTTTTACTTTTGACACTTTTGTAAATTATCCAACAAACAGATATTTTATGTAAATGCATTTTTCTAAATGATTCTTACCCTGAGTGCAGATGACAAGTGCCCAGATGAAGATGTTGATAAAAGTCATTGTTGTTGTGGATTCTGTTGCCATGAAGGGCAGCTCTCAATCATGAAGTGTTAAACTCACAGGGCTATAAACACTCCCAGAGCACTGAAGCATGTGCTGCCAATGCAAAGTGTCTTTTCTATGCAAATTGTCTTCCTTGGCACAGCAGCCAATTGTAGCCAAGCAGTGGTGTAAACACATGCTTGGTTCTGTGTGTTCTGACAGAGCAAGATTGGCAGTTTAGCATGAACACTCCCAGGACAGCAGGACTAGACAAAGAACAGCTTTAATAGGAGCATATGAGGAGAGCCAATCAGCCAAGCCCTTATTCCACTCAACACAGCTGGAATGGAGTCAAGTGCGGAGTGTGTGTTTAAAGCAGTACTTGCACTGTGTGTTCAAACAGAGCAAGATTAGTAACTGCCCTGGCATTAACACTCCCAGGACAGTGGGACTATACAATAGAGCCCAGCTATTAACCCTTTGCGGTCCATTTATTAATCGCGCGTCAGGCACGCCAGGTCTAATTAATTTTCACATGTGCAGTTAATTTTATACGCGCTGTTTAAAAGTTTTTTTTTTTTAACAGTCAAACGGGTTTAGGCATCTCCAGCCCCGCCCCACCCTTTCGTTTGCTATAGCGTTCAGCTATGTAAGAAATAAATAATAATAATAATAATAGTCGTACATACCGATCGATCATCTCCGGATCACTCGTTTTATCACCAAACTCCTCAATAATGCGATCCAAGTCATTATTTTATTACTATAACATCTGAAAAAAGCTCTGCAAATGTCCATGATAGTCTCAGTGCGCTGACGCACTCAGCCAGCTTGTTTACTATGAACGCCCCATTATCTGATACCTGATACCATGTATGACTATTCATTAGATACGCCTTTTTTTTTTTTTTTTTTTTCCGACTTGTCTCGGCTCCTGTCGCTCCCACTCGGCAATTGAATGGTTTTCTCGGCTTTTTCCGGAGAAAAAACGACTAAACACCCGTTTATTGCGTTGCTATAATGATGTCGGACCCAGTCCGACAAAGGACCTGTGAGGAATAATTGCAATGTCGGACCCAGTCCGACAATGGACCACAAAGGGTTAAGAGTAGCATTGGAACCTGATTAGCACAGTCCTTAATGCACTCATTAAAGTGTAATGCAGCAGTACTGTTTATTAAACAGCAGCACCGTCATGATTGAAGTGCAGTGAAGTTCTCACTGGCTTCAGTAACACTAGAAGACACTCAGGGCCTCATTCACTAAATGCTGGTAAATGACCAGAATGATATAAATGTTCTTAAGCTTTAACCTTAGGGCGATCTCTAAAATAAGATTGGATGAGTTGACAGTTAGCTCATTTGTGAATGGTCCCTGCTCTGATCACAGCATCACCAGTGCGCTGCCCTATTTACTGAATGTTGTGACAGTACATACCGCCTGCTTTACAAGAACGGTATTTGAACACACGCCGAGGACCCAAACATTTTAGCACCCTTCAGTGAATAATGTCTTGAATATCAAATCCCTCCCTCGCGGTATTTCTGATGTAATGTGCATACATTTACCATCCATTAACATCATGAATTATATTGAAATGACCCGCATGCGGTACTTTTCCTTCGCATTGTTCACCACGGGTTAGGCTGCTCTTCACTGCTTGGTGAATGCAGCAGGTTTACACAGTAGCACACGGTACAGAGCCTCACTGCGTGTTAACACAGTACTGCTGTGTGATAAATGAGGCTCTTACACTTTGATGCTGGTAGCTCCTCACTGTTGTGGGCAATGTTAGGAACTGCAGTTTGTGATGTTTGAGGCATTTTCAGCTGCGTTCAAAAACTAAAGTCATGATATGCCACCTAATATATCCTTCAAGCCCCTCAAGTGAAATACACAGCAATGGAAAAGTTATTCTATTTGTATTTAATGTGTTTATTTGATATTATAAGATGCAGCAATATTTATATCAGTATGTCAGTAAAGCTTTTAATAACTGCTGGGGATGAAATCAAAGAGGGAGTAATTCACTGCTACTACATTATGGACAACAGGCTCCCTCTTGTGGTCAATGTCGATAATTACTGCATGTTTTGTTTGTTTGAGTTGCATTTTAATATAACTTCTTAAGGAATTAATGAAATAATAAGTCCTATTTGTTTCTGACTCCCCTTGAAGCCCCTAGACTGCTGTGTGGTGTTTAACACTTGTGTAATTCTTCAGTAAAGTCACTGTCTCAGCTGATACACAGCACTGTCTCCAGCCCCTCTTCCCTCTGGCTCTTTAATGAGTTCAGAGTGAGGGGGAGATCAGTGACGTGCCCAGCCTGGGCTCTGGGAGAAGCTCGGAGCTTCAGCCCCTTTTCTGTTGGTCTGCTGGAGGTTCAGCACCGGACAGCTCCCTCTGACTCACTCCCTGGGAGAGGCTCAGGGAGGAGAGGAAGGATGAAAGAGAAGATTGAAGCCCTTCAGCATGTATATCTCACACATAAATAAGATCAACAACAGAGTAAAAGAGAATAGTTAAAAGAAAAACAGCCAGCTGCATCATCTGTAAACAAAGGAAATCTATGGATAATAATTAGGGAATCCAATACCGGATTCCCGGATCTTTTTCTGATACAGAAATCCCTGGATTGGAAACATAAAATCCGGGAATTCGGGAGTCAGGATATTTTGGAAATTATTTATTTATTTATTTTTTTTAAACAAGCACGCCTTTGACCTCGACGTGATTTGAACACGCAGCCTTTTGAGCTGGAGGTCAACGCGCTACCGTTGCGCCATGAAGTCCTCGTGTAGTGTGTGTTTGTCAGCCCCTAATAAGCTAATTTGTAAAAGTTAGTAAAGAATAGTGCTACTATAACGAAGCTAAATTTGAACTCCTAGCTGGAGCAACGAGAGAGGGCGAGAGGGCGGGGCAGAGAAGGAGGGGGAGATGCTGCTAGGCAACCGGCTCGTGAACATTCCACTCAGCTGAGCAGAGACCGTTAGGATTTATAAATGCGAACGTTCCGAGCGGCGTTAGCCGCTTCGTTAAATTAACACACAGTTGCTGGCATTTGAATATAACCATATTTTAAATACTCAAATAGGACTGTATTAAAAAATATATGTTTTTCAAAGTAATATGTTATGTGGAATATTAAAACAATCAAATTAAATAACACACGTTTGGACACCAAAATATTGTTCTTCCTCATAACGTGTTAGAAAATGTAAACAGCAGTTGGAGAATGCCGAAGTCGATCATCCTAGCATGTTAAACGAGGGCATTTCTCCTGTAAGCTGCGTCTAGTAATAGATCGTTTATACTGTTCTCAATGGTCCGCATCCCAGCCTGAGACCACGATCCAGTGGCCGACGGAGATGTTTTTCAAAGTAATATGTTATTTAGAACATTAAAACACTCAAGTTAAATAACATGTTTGGACACAAAATATCTTTCAGTGACGTTAACAAGTAGTCTGTTTACAACAAAAATGCAATCTGTGTTAGGAATGCTATTTTAGTCTGATTTAAAATGGAAATTAAAATGGTATTGAGTGCTGACAAGAGTTTGGTATCAGCTGTTGATTTCCTTAAAACAATCTTTTATAGTAAAATAAAGAAATGTATTCTTTTTAAAAATACGTAAAATTGAACTGTCAAAATTGGGATTTGAACCCACGCCTCTATTCAGAGACCAGAACACAAAATTCTTTGGAAAGACAGAGTCCTTGAGTCTGGCGCCTTAGACCACTCGGCCATTCTGACAAGCTGCATTTGTTACTGTAGAAAACCGCATTATTTATTTCAGCACACACTACGGTTCTCGTATCAAGGCCCGATTGGGTTTATTACACACATACCAACTGTTGCTCCATGAATGATGTTATGACAAGAGTAAAAAAAAGAAACGGATTGAAGTCAACCCAAAAAAAGTAAGATTATTTATTTCAATATCGTTATAGCTATAAACGATGTATGCGTTTTACAATAGCAATTGCTATATGACAATGACCAATAAGTAATTTTGTTGCAATACTGTATACAATGTGAACAGAATCAGACATTGCTCCGTTGTCTCGAAGAAACATCTTCAATTTGTATTTAAAAAGGACGCCCAACGTGGGGCTCGAACCCACGACCCTGAGATTAAGAGTCTCATCCTCTACCGACTGAGCTAGCCGGGCTGACTGGTGCTCGTTTCTTTCACTGTAACCAACTGAGCTATTAATTTGTCATCTTATTTGAGAAAATAGTGAATGACAGAACCAAAGATTCCAAATATAATCCACTGAACTGTAGCTTTATTATCATAATGAAAACAGATTACACATGACCACAGTTCTGTATCAAAATTAAGTCGTAAGTATATGGTTTCCATTGTAGCTATTTACACACACTGCTCTGTTGTCTCCCAGGGTGTTATCTAACAAAAAAGACACATGCTGTGCTGCCATAATTGATTACATAGACTTTCCTGCCCCGTCTTGCTTTCATCTTAGATGTGATCTCAGGTTCTGATGAGTTCTGCTCCCTCGATCACGTTCTGCAGCATCTCGCCTTGCTAATCACTCCCGTATGCTTTGGCGGCTTAATAGGTTGGTCTCTGTGGCGCAATCGGTTAGCGCGTTCGGCTGTTAACCGAAAGGTTGGTGGTTCAAGCCCACCCAGGGACGATGCTTTTTGCATTTCTTAATCACATTAGAAAATGGCACTCTGATACGCTGTTATTACATCCAATTACGCTGAAGAATAAATGTGCTCTTATTTTTTTTAGTTCAAAATAATACAAAACAAATATCGTCTTGTTGTTTGCCAAAACCCGGGATCGAACCAGGGACCTTTAGATCTTCAGTCTAACGCTCTCCCAACTGAGCTATTTCGGCTTGACAAGACTGCTGTTTCGAGATAGCATTCTTTTTGGCAATCCAGTAAACCTGTAATGAGAAACGTTCAACAGCTCGGCAACACCATAATAGAATCTGATGCCTTTACAAATGTGTTTCGAAACTGTTAAGTTTTCTCCCAAATACGATTCTCAACAAATGTTTTTTTTTTTTTTGTATTCCTTCCAGAGTAAGTCCAAAAGGCAAACACTGGAACTGGCTGCCTGAAAGTGCAGCGCTTGAACTGCCTCAACAAACGCTTAGCTCTAAAACGTGTACATTGAAAGTCTATTAACATCTTTAACACAATCATCTGTATTCCAATCCACAGGGTGATCAATAAAGTGACTGCTGGCTTTGTTTAAATATTAACAAGATGTTTTCAGGATTCACGCGTATTCTGAGCAAGCACGATAGAATATGGTAGTGAAAGGACAAGCAAATAACAGGTTTATTGGCTCCGGTCTTGTATCATCACCCTGACTACTGTCCGTAAGAAAGTGGCATTAATAAAAACGTCATTATGCAAAGTTCCCAATGCGCAAATACGCAGCATATTTAAACTTCTTCACAATCTTAAACCTTCCCAAATGAATTTAAAATACTTACTGACAGGTACGGCCCTTTCCCAATGTAACACTCTGCTTTGTTTGAACACCAACGATGGGTGGGATATTATGTAGTAAACCACAATACTATTGTTCCCACTGTTCACGAGATGAGGCGTTGCCGTGGTAACCATGGTCTGTGAGGCGCCGGTGTGAAAGAGTTGCAGTGCAGCGGTGACGTCGGAACAGTCTTTCTGATGAAAACGCAGAGCAAGCTGAGAATGACGCTGCGCTTTGAACGGCGCTGTAGCTGCGCTGGAGACTGGATGGAGCAGAAAAGACTAACGTTGGAGCTCCTGCAGAAAAATACAAAAGCTGAATGATGAAAAGAATAGAAACAAACACAGATGAAGGGCGGAAGCAGTGCTGGGTATATAAATAGAAAAGAAGGAGAGATTGACATGCAAGCTACCTAACGGGATTGCCCATACCGCTCTGGTCACGCCCTTTTTACCTGACCAAACACAGCAGCGCAAGATAATGGCAGAGAGACTGGAACTTGATTGAAACTGAACTGCCCCCCCAGGAAGTAATTTGTTTGTCGCTATATAATCAATATGTTGTGTGGGCTAAATTGTATAAATAAATGTCCGGATTTCAAATTCAAACACGCTAAAAAATGATATAGAGTGGAATAGATATAAAGACGGTTTTGACCTCGACGTGATTTGAACACGCAACCTTCCGATCTGGAGTCAGACGCGCTACCGTTGCGCCACGAAGTCCTGGTGTACTGTTTGCTTGTGATGCAATGTTAGAGAGCACAGCGTGACATGAACGCATGCGATAATGTGTTAATTTACCAACAGAAACATAAATAAAAGTGTATGTATTTATTTGTGAATAAACTATCTTGCTTATACGATGGGACCAGAGACCTTACATCGGCAATCTAATGATAGGCCAACCCCTGAGATACTTTGTCTTGACCAGGGACTAATATAATCTAAAAACAAACTGCGATGGGAATGTGAATAGAGTCAAATACATTTGTACCATTCTGTAAATTATATATATATATATATATATATATATATATATATATATATATATATATATATATATATATATATATATACCTCAAGTAACTGTAGGTTTTTTTAAATACTTCTTTTTTATAACTGTAGCTTTATTATCATAATGAAAACACATTACACATGACCACAGTTCTGTAACAAAATGACAAAAACAAAGACGTTCCCATACCGGGAGTCGAACCCGGGCCGCCTGGGTGAAAACCAGGAATCCTAACCGCTAGACCATATGGGAAGGTGATTATCAACCTCATTTACATGCAACAGTAGCTACACTCTAAAACCATGTGTAAGTTTGGAACATTCATAAACACTTATCTGTAACACTTTTTAAACGCGTCAAGGCGTTTACTTTATAAACATGTTTAGAATATAAACGCGTTAAGGTGTTTAAGTAATAAACACGTGAACATGTTTATTCGCTCTAACACTTTTTAAACACCTGAACACGTTTACAAATCTACAGGTGTTTAAGATCTAAACACGTAAATGCTTTCTTAATTTTACAATACAAAAAGACACAAATTAAACAACTTACTTTTATTTATTGCATATTTCAAAGTTAAGCCAAAAACTTTTTTAAACAAAAAATCTATTGCAATAGTAACAAGTATTTGAATTGTAATAAATATTTACAATTTGAAGAATAAAATCTGTTACACCTATATACATATTGTAGCGTGCATGGTGGAAGGCAGCAATAGGGCTGGTAGGTGACGTAATCACACACAGAGACATGAGCCCGATATACGCTCCTTGCAAAGGAGCCGGCTCTTTTGTACAGCGGTATCGGCGATATGCTTTAGTGCAAGAGGTCCCGGGTTCGCGCCTGCCCTCTGGCTGTGTGTGGATTGCCTCGCCCTGTGTGATGCGCCTGCCTGCGGGAACCGAGATCGCTACAATATATATGATTGTATTTAAAACATCAAATAGAATACTGTATATGTCCACTCCCTCAAATAAATTATTTAAATAGACAATAAAAACATACTACCTTATCATGAAATTTAGTTTTAACAAATAATTATTTAATTTGTTTACAGATATTTACAATTATGTAAGAATGTTATTGTTGTAATTCACTAATTTAATCGTTGAACCCTTTTGCAAAAAATCTGTATTCATGGGATTTGCATCCAGTAAATGGGTCTCCCAATATATATTGCTGCAGGAATCCAAGCACCTGCGAATAAACTTTGGGGTACTGCAGGTGGAAGGCATAGTACATTCCCAGGAGAACAAGCACAGCATCTAATACAGTTTTTGCTTGGCAAAATATCGCAACAGTATCTCCTACTATTACAGCTTCCTGGAGGGTGTTCTTTGCAACACAAAGAACAAGATGCGGTGGTTCTTCTTGTGTGGTTTTCAAGTACTTGTCAAGTTCACTTGTAGATATATCCTGAAAAATATAACATAATGAAATGATGACAAAATAATATAAATATATAAAATATAACATTTTTATTGTACTTTGTTAGATACATTTAATTTAATTTTAAATTTACTGTGTCAATTGTTAGCATTATATAAGTCAATATAATTATGCTTGAATGACAGTAAGAGGACATCTTGTTTGAAGCTGAGTCAATGGGTGCCCCCCCACTCCCAAACATTTTGATTAATGTTATTTAGTATAATTACCTCATATACAGTGATGACCGAAACTGACTTTTTCCCCTTTCCTTCATCAAATTTAGTTTTTTCTACAATGAGCTGAATTACAGGTAGCATTCTGAGATCTCCCTGAAAAGAAAAATGGGGTGGGGGTAATGACCTTTGTATAAGTAATTGCTTTGTACAGTGGCGGGGTGTGAAGGGGGAGAGGGAGGAGGTTTGTTGTTCTTTTTGTTTGTTACCTTCGTGCGTTTCCAGCTGGCAAAGCCACAAGTCATTCACAAGAATACAATGTGTTTTGTGATCATTTATTTCCTCACCTCTTTCTTGGATCCAATCAGTAACTCAGAGACCGTCCTAACCTGTTCAGCCCTTTTGCACAATGTTTCAAATCATGTACTTCCAAGGACCATTGCAAATTCACCCATTACCTAATAGAAAAACACATGCACAAGTATGAAGTTGAAAAAAAAAAAAAAAAAAAAAAAAATACCTCCAACGCAGGAATGTTGAACTAGAATTTATAAACCCAGGACCTATGCTGTCAGATAACAGTTTTAGAAAATGGTTGACATTACATTAAAAATAAATATTTACTTAAAATGAATAAAAAATAAAGTAAAATAAATGTCACAAAATGAGTTTCTGTATATCATCATCATAATAACTGTACTTGGATTGGATTAAAGCAAATCGCAACCTTTAATCCAACATTCACAACCACAATTTGAATTTTATTTTAGTGATCAGTAATATTGACTGTTTGATGAGACTGTAGAAGGAAAATAATAATGCAGTTAACTGTAAGCAGGTGAATTGTAGTATGCCCTCTATAACTTTACAATAACATGAGTAAATAAACAGATACTTACAAATTTTCCCCATTCAAAACAAGGGTAAACTTCAACAATTGGTTTAATTCTTCCAGCTGGAAGAGTGGTCAGCCACAATCGACGATTGCCAAACGTTTCTTTAAGAAGAATGTCTATGTGATTGTCATCAGGCTTATTTTTGTCAAATTCTTTTCTTAATTCTTCGACATGGCGGTCGTATTCTTCATCGGGCCGTTCTTCACGCCTCTGTATGGTAGGTACCTGGGCTTTCTTTGCCATAATTGGTGCCGAACTGGAGTCAATGGGCAGGTTTTTCCTTTTTAAAGACCACCTCATGTGCCTCATCTTCTGACTGAGGCACTTAGAAAATAAGGACTACAAAAGAACAAGAGGTGAAAACAATAATTGTGAATAAATACATCAAGTTTCAGAAAGAAATGGCAAGCTTCAATTCCCAATGTATTCTTTTGCATACTTGAATTCCATCTTACCCACGGTTCATTCCCTTCATGCTTAATGCATGGGTATTTGCTATACAGCTTTTTTCCAATGGCCTGTCACTTAGGCTGGGATAATTAGCCAGGTAATAATTAGATGCTTCATCAACCATTTTATGCCATATCCCTCTTGAATTGCCAGCCAGAAGACTTCTATGCACCAGGTCAGAAAATGGAGGCAGAGGGGTTCTATCATCCACTGTTGAACATCCTGTAGAGTATAATAACAAATAATAATACAAAACAAAAAATAGTTAAGTCTGAGGCTGATATTCATTGATAAAGAGTGCAATCTTAATAATGTGCAACAAAATTAAACTGATGAGCAACAAGAAAAAAATAAACATAAACAGGTACTTACTCCGATTTGCAAAAGATTCCATGTATGCTGCGGAGTCAAGGGATATGATTTCATTTATTTTTTCGGAATCAGACTTCTGCTCAATTGATGTTATGTTCACTTGTTCTTCTATGGGTATCTGTGGGATCCAGCTCTCTCCTTCCATCAGTATTATTAAAGATTCTGATTGCATCTCCAATAAGATTTCGTCATCATCAATCTCAGTTCCGTCAGTTTCCAGGACCAGTATATGCCCCTTTTTTGGAAGGCCAAGTTTTTGTGAACCTGAAAAGGTTATCAATAATTGATCATTTAGATTTATACATAACAAAATAAGAAATGGCAAGAACAACAGACAGCCATTCAACCTATTTGACTTTTTCATTCTATTTTGAATCTTTTCAGCTGTTGTTAGATCCGTGCTCCATTTTGTGCCACCAGCCAATTCAACTACAGAATAATGAATCATCCCAACACTGCCTTAAAATTTCTAGAACAGACTGTAAAATATAAGTGGAATGTAGTTAATTACACCACCCGTCCACCCATTGCAACCATACAGAAAGATTATAAAAGATTATTTGGAATTATAGAAAGTTATATCAGTAACATTTTATCTACTCACCTTTTTCAAGAACTTCTTTGAAGGATGTTCCGCTGACCTTTTTTTTTTTTTGTTTAGGCTGCCGATCCCACACTTTGAAGACACCCACGGTGGGCTTTGAGGTATAAAAAGGGTGAGGAACTAAGAGACTGGGAGCATGGAACTAGGAGATACCGGAATAGGAAAGAGGGAGAAGCCGAGGGAAGTAAACGAAAATAAAGAGGACGAGATTAGACAGCGAGCGGCTGGGGTTTTTTTTGTGCACGGACAGTGTCAGTTTCGTTTTGTTATTTTTTTTCGTGGACTCACTCTGGGAGGACTGCGGAACTTGGTGATTGAAGACATTTGAAAAGAGGTACTGACAAGAACCTTTGCGTTCGTGGTTTATGTCAGGATATCAGGATCTCTCCTGAGGACTTCAGCTGAAGCGCAGCACCCTATGGAGAGGGCTGCCCAAACAGGCGTCTGGACAGGAGCCCTAAGAGGAGGTCTGGACCAGAGAGTGGATGACGTATGGTTAAGTGAACAAATACACATTAAAATGCATCTAATGCTCAAAAATAAAACAATAATTCAAATAAACAAACTGTGCAAAAAAAGGAAAACCAATCCAATTAAAATTCAAAAATCATAAGTGATACTGAATAAAATAATAATCAACACATTCGTCACCCGTGACATTACCACCACTGCGATCTTGAAAATGTTTGTATGCCACAGAATTTAAGATCTGAAACGGAATGTTTGGCATCTACAAAATGTCTAGCTAGTGGTGGATGAATATGTTTTCTCCTAATTGAACTTTTATGCTCGCTCATTAATGCGCAATTGTAACTGTCTAGTAGTTTTACCATCATATTGCAAATGGCTAGGACAAGAAATCACATAAATGACATGAGTTGAAGCACAATCACTTGTAAGATACTGTACTCTTTTTTCGTTGTATGGCTTGTGCATTTTCTTAGTTTTAAATGTATTATCACAGGCGATACACTTACGATTTGGAAAAAATCCAGTAGATCTGTCCAGTACACCTAGATCTCTCCAACATCTAAACGAGTCAGCCCTTAATAAAGACCGTCCGTGTTCATTTCGGCGTTTATGACATTGTCTATACACAACAGCTCTTATGTAATCCTATTGGTATCGAATCGATCGCAATTAATGTGTTCCATGTTTCCAGTCAGTTTGATAGTTTTAATACTGTATTACATTCTGAATATGAATAGAGCTGAATTATTAATTGTAGATAATACTTAGAATACCAGATACATATTTAGCATTAAAAAGCAATACATGTGATTTATTTAATAGTTGTTCATTATTTTGTGTATCAGCCGCCACACAAAGCCGAGCGCAGTGCGGTATACTGTAATGATGCTGCAGTCAGTGTGCCCGGACTGCACCTGAACCATGTTAAAAACACGAAGCCCCTAATAAGCTAATTTGTAAAAGTTAGTAAAGAGTTGCGCTAATATAACGAAGCTAAATTTGAACTCCTAGCTGGAGCAACGAGAGAGGGCGAGAGGGCGGGGCAGAGAAGGAGGGGGAGACGCTGCTAGGCAACCGGCTCGTGAACATTCCACTCAGCTGAGCAGAGACCGTTAGGATTTAAAAATGTGAACGTTCCGAGCAGCGTTAGGCGCTTCGTTAAATTAACACACCATTGCTGGCATTTGAATATAACCATATTTTAAATACTCAAATAGGACTGTATTAAAAAAATATATTATGTTTTTCAAAGTAATATGTTATGTGGAATATTAAAACAATCAAATTAAATAACACGTTTGGACACAAAATATTTTTCTTCCTCATAACGTGTTAGAAAATGTAAACAGCAGTTGAAGAATGCCGAAGTCGATCATCCTAGCATGTTAAACGAGGGCATTTCTCCTGTAAGCTGCGTCTAGTAATAGATCGTTTATACTGTTCTCAATGGTCCGCATCCCAGCCTGAGACCACGATCCAGTGGTTGACGGAGATGTTTTTGAAAGTAATATGTTATTTAAAATATTAAAACAATCAAGTTAAATAACATGTTTGGACACAAAATATCTTTCAGTGACGTTAACAAGTAGTCTGTTTACAACAAAAATGCAATCTGTGTTAGGAACACTATTCTAGTCGGATTTAAAATGGAAATTAAAATGGTATTGATAGCTGACAAGAGTTTGGTATCAGCTGTTGATTTAAATCAGCTTAAATTATGTAGAGCTTCTGGTGTTATGCTGCCATCTAGGAGGTTGTGATTGGAATTGAAACTATTAACTTCAGTGAGGTAGGGTAGCATGTATTTGGTTAATGCGATTAAAATCCTTGTTTATGTATAAAACATTTGCTTTAGAACAGTTCGTGATGATATAAGTAAGTTAACGTAGGTCTAGAAGAGGAGCCTGCAGTATTTCGATGTCACAATTCGGCGAGTTGAAGCTCTCATGTTGCAAAAGCGCAGCAGCAGGAGCAAGAAGATTGCAGTCGTGAGGCACAGACTCACATTGCCTGTTAAAGCTGCCTGGTCGCCATGGCAACTTACCACTCCCAGTAGTCACTCGATGAGGCATTGCCGTGGTAACCATGGTCTGTGAGGCGCCGGTGTGAAAGAGTTGCAGTCCAGCGGTGACGTTGGAACAGTCTTTCTGATGAAAACGCAGAGCAAGCTGAGAATGACGCTGCGCTTTGAACGTCGCTGTAGCTGGGCTGGAGACTGGATGGAGCAGAAAAGACTAACGTTGGTGCTCCTGCAGAAAAATACAAAAGCTGAATGATGAAAAGAATCACCTGAGCTGGTAGGAAAATAGCTGATACTGTCTTACCAGCGCTGAGCAGAGAAATGGCCTGCAGTGAAAGGAGCGAACAAGAAAAAAACAAACACAGACGAAGGGCGGAAGCAGTGCTGGGTGTATAAATAGAAAAGAAGGAGAGATTGACATGCAAGCTACCTAACGGGATTGCCCATACCGCTCTGGTCACGCCCTTTTTACCTAACCAAACAGAGTAGCGTAAGCTAATGACAGAGAGACTGGAACTTGATTATTATTTGTTTATTTAGCAGACGCCTTTATCCAAGGCGACTTACAAAGACTAGGGTGTGTGAACAATACATCAGCTGCAGAGTCACTTACAATTACGTCTCACCCGAAAGACAGAGCACAAGGAGGTTAAGTGACTTGCTCAGGATCACACAATGAGTCAGTGGCTGAGGTGGGATTTGAACCAGGAACCTTTTGGTTACAAGCCTGTTTCTTTAACCACTGGACCACACAGCCTCCTTGATTGAAACTGAACTGTTACAAAAAATTGTCACACTTTTATCTCCATAATGCGTTGGGACTAAATACGCAGATACATTAAAACTATTTGGAGAATGTGGGCATCGATCCCTTTACTTCTCATATGCTAAGGGAGCACTCTAACATTTGAGCTAATTCCCCTTGAGTTGTGCCAGCGATTCTCATAGGCTACATCGCAGCTTGATACGAGCAATTGGACTGAAAGCTGCAGGAAGGTTCTCTGTCTCCAGTGTAGGAACTGTTAGATCCTGAAACCCTTCGGTGTCAGCAAATCCATATATCTTCCTCCAATTCAATAGACAGATCAGAGCCAGCCTCCAACCTCTCGATCATAGCACCGTACTCATGGAGAAGTTCACTGTACCTGTGTATTTGCATGATCCAGTATAAGAAGGTACAATTTTTCTGGAGTTCTTGGTTGCTCAGTTCAGTTCATGGTTGCTTCATTCTTGGTAGCTCTGCAAAATCTGATTGGCTCTTTTCTGGTTAATTCTTGGTAGTGACTCAGGCTATGATTGGTCAAAACTACCAAGATATTACCAAGATTGAACATCGACTTTTGTCTGGGTGGGAAGGAGAAGGTATTCGCCCATTAGTCTCTGTTATGCTACCAAGATATGCAAAAATAAAGCATGACATTAAAAACATGCTTCCTTAAAAATCAAATTTTCAAGAATTTGACTAAAATACTTATGCTATTAGGTAATATACTCTTCCATGAATGTTGTTGTTATTATTTATTTATTTATTTATTTATTAGCAGACGCCCTTATCCATGGCGACTTACACTGGTAAACAAAAGTAGATTTCTAGAATCACAGTACAAGTATTAATACAATTAAGAGCAAGATAAATACAATGACTTTGGTTGTAGCAAGTACAAGTATGACAAAATACGATTCAATAACAGAGAAGATAACAGTGATAGTTACATTAGGATATAATTAAATTCAAAATTCTAAAGATTAAATTACACTTGTGACAGATTACAGTCTGGCGCCTTAGAACACTCGGCCATCCTGACAATCCCATCTGGGCTGAAATGGTGTTATTAAAACGAACATTATTATCTTTTTTTTTTTTCTTGGCGTTTGCTATGTCCGCTCATGCTAGGCACTACGTGCTCGAGTGCTGTAGCAGCAGCCATGAAGCAAGTTAGTTTTTCAGTTGAAATAAATATCTGTTTTGTTTTTGTGTATGGGTGTTTTGAAAAGATCCGTTACATAGCTACGTAGTCTGAAATAAAGATGTATTCATTATTATGAATGTTGGCAGACAGGATATTGTATTTATATTTCCCACGTGTGCTTGCTTTGTACAAATCTGATAGTTTCAACAAAGGCATTTGACTTCGGTTCATTAGCTTATACTGCTCCCTCGATCACGTTCTGCAGCATCTAGCCTTGCTAATCCCTCCCGTTTGCCTTTGTGGTTTAACAGGTTGGTCTCTGTGGCGCAATCGGTTAGCGCGTTCGGCTGTTAACCGAAAGGTTGGTGGTTCAAGCCCACCCAGGGACGATGCTTTTTGCATTTCTTAATCACATTAGAAAATGGCACTCCGATAAATTGTTATTTCTTCCAATTACACTGAAGAAAAAAATGTGCTCTGTTTTTTAGTTCAAAATAATACAAAACAAAAATAGTCTTACTATTTGCCGAAACCCGGAATCGAACCAGGGACCTTTAAATCTTCACCCTAACACTCTCCCAACTGAGCTATTTCGGCTTGACAAGACTGCTGTTTTGAGACAGCATTCTTTTTGGCAATCGCCTTTTTTTGTCAATCCAGTAAACCTGTGATGAGAAACGTTCAACAGCTCGGAAACACCATAACAGAATCCTGACAAGCTGCGTTTGTTACAGTAGAAAACTGCATTATTTATTTCAGCACAGACTAGGGTTGTCTATTGTATCAAGGCCCGATTGGGTTTATTACGCACATACCAACAGTTGCTCCATGAAAGGTGTAATGACAACTGTAAAAAAAGAAACGGATTGAAGCCAACCCAAAAAAGTACGATTATTTATTTCAATATCGTTATAGCTATAAACGATGCACGCATTTTACAATAGCATTTGCTATTTGACAATGACCAAAAAGTAATTTTGTTGCAATACTGTATACAATGTGAACAGAATCAGACATTGATCCGTTGCCTCGAAGAAACAACTTCAATTTGTATTTAAAAAAGACGCCCAACGTGGGGCTCGAACCCACGACCCTGACATTAAGAGTCTCATGCTCTACCGACTGAGCTAGCCGGGCTAAATTTGTCGTCTTATTTGAGAAAATACTGAACGACAGAACAAAAGATTCCAAATATAATCCACTGCACGTCACCAGAAACAGCTTTGATGACACAAAGTCGTATGACACGAACCCTAAGAATTTTATACCAGATTCATTGTCGCTTAGAAACAACTGCAGCCTCCCTGCCTCAATACAAATAATACCAATACAAAAATCAAATTACATGTATTTAAAAATGAATGGTCTCATCCATCTGGAAAGATTGGTTCTGCATTTATACAGTATCAACCTTAATCTGAGTTGAGAGGCACCCAACCTGTGGAGGATTTTAAATGTGAGGGGATGTGAATAGAGTCAAATACATTTGCATCATTCTGTAAATATATATATATATATATATATATATATATATATCAATTAACTGTAGCTTTATTATCATAATGAAAACACATTACACGTGGCCACAGCACACGACCTTAGCCCGCTGCGCCACTCTGCAGTTGTTGAAATGCCTTCGTTTTTTAAGCTTACATCCAAGCCTGACCAGCTTCGATTTCCTGTGAAAATTTCTAGTTTTCTGTTTGTTAGGGTAGATACCAAAGAATGGAATTGCACACAAGAGTGGCATGTAGCTTCCTTGTCTAAATCTGTGATAAATTGTAGTTCCTCGTTTAATTAAAAATAAATAAAGGAATTATTTATTTGGTAGAAATAAATAAATGATTTAAATAAATGCATAGAGGAATAAATACATTTAGAAATAAATATTTTTAAATAAATAAATGTAGAAATGAATACATGTTTATATTATAAATGTATAAATAAATTAATAAATAGCAAGCTAGTAAACTACATGTCATATTAATTGATTTGGCTGATGCGTTTATCCACAGCAATTGTCATTTATATACCTATATAAAAAGTACAAGTTTAATGAAAAAAAAATAAATAAATGCAAGTTGCCTAAAATTAATAGCGCATCAAAGAAAGTCACTGAGGTTGAAACATTTAATGGTAGCTACTGGGTCAACATTTACATTGTAACGTTTAAAACAATCTTTTAAAATGTAACAAGCAAGTGGATTATATTTGGAATCTTTTGTTTTTATTTTCTCAGACGACAAATTCATAGCTCAGTTGTTTAGTGAAAGAAACTGCCACCAGTCAGCCCGGCTAGCTCAGTCGGTAGAGCATGAGACCCTTAATCTCAGGGTCGTGGGTTCAAGCCCCACGTTGGGCGTCCTTTTTAAATACAAATTGTAGATGTTTCTTCGAGGCAACGGAGCAATGTCTGATTCTGTTCACATTGTATACAGTATTGCAACAAAATTACTTATTGGTCATTGTCAAATAGCAGTTGCTATTGTAAAATGTGTGCATCGTTTATAGCTATAACGATACTGAAATAAATAATCTTACATTTTTTGGGTTGGCTTCAATCCGTTTCTTTTTTTACACTTGTCATTACATCATTCATGGAGCAACAGTTGGTATGTGCGTATCTACTTTTTGAAGAAATTGAAAACATACCTCGTCGAAATATTTGCTAATTTTTTTTTTTTAATTTGCAAATGGCAGACTACATTGTCAATAAAAAATAATTTTGCAAATCAGCTTCCCATATGGTCTAGCAGTTAACGATTCCTGGGTTTCACCCAGGCGGCCCGGGTTCAACACCCGGTATGGGAACGTCTTTGTTATTGTCATTTTGTTACAGAACTGTGGTCATGTGTAATGTGTTTTCATTATGATAATAAAGCTACAGTTACTTGAAATATATATATATATATATACAGAATGATGCAAATGTGTTTGACTCTATTCACATCCCCTCACATTTAAAATCCTCCACAGGTTGGGTGCCTCTCAACTCAGATTAAGGTTGATACTGTATAAATGCAGAACCAATCGTTCCAGATGGATGAGACCATTCATTTTTAAATACATGGAATTCGATGTTTCATTTGGTATTATTTGTATTGAGGCAGGGAGGCTGCAGTTGTTTCTAAGCGACAATGAATCTGGAATAAAATTCTTAGGGTTCGTATCATACGACTTTGTGTCATCAAAGCTGTTTCTGGTGACGTCCAGTGGATTATCTTTGGTTCTGTCGTTCAGTATTTTCTCAAATAAGATGCCAAATCAATTAATATGATGTAGTTTTCTAGCTTGCTATTTATTAATTTATTTATACATTTATAATATAAACATGTATTCATTTCTACATTTATTTATTTAAAAATATTTATTTCTAAATGTATTAATTCCTCTATGCATTTTTTAAACATTTATTTCTACCAAATAAATGATTCCTTTATTTATATTAAATTTATATTTAAGTAAATACAGCTTGTCAGGATGGCCGACTGGTCTAAGATGCCAGATGCAAGGACTTTGTCTTTCCAAAGAATTGTGTGTTTTGGTTTCCGAATGGAGGCGTCGGTTCAAATCCCACTGCTGACAGTAGACTTTTACTTATTTTTAAAATAAATAAATGTGTTCATTTTATTATAATAGATTGTTTGAAGGAAATCAACAGCTGATACCAAACTCTTGTCACCACTCAATACCATTTTAATTTCTGCCTCGTCAAACAAGCTCGAGCCACAGCACACAGCGCTGCTGCATCGGGACAGAGGTGGATTTTAAAGCGACTAAATCAACGAGCTAAGACTACTTTTTGAAGAAATTGAAAACATACTTCTAGTCGAAATATTTGCTATTTAGTTAATTTATTTATTTTTTGAATTTGCAAATGGCAGACTGCATTACCAATAAAAAACTATAGGACAATCTGTATTGCTCATATCAAGCTGCGATGTAGCCTATGAGAATCGCAAGCAAAATTGAAGGGGAATTAGCTCAAATGGTAGAGCGCTCGCTTAGCATGCGAGAAGTAGCGGGATCGATGCCCGCATTCTCCAAATAGTTTCAATGTATCTGCGTATTTAGTCCCAACGCATTATGGAGATACATACAGTGTGACAATTCTTTGTAACAGACACACCCGCCCTACATGTATATTTTAAAGCACAGTCTCCTAATTTGTAATATTCCCGACTGAAAAACTGCAGTGCGCCCTCCATCGTATGCCTTCCGAGAAGCACAAAGGGAGATTTTTTATATTTTTTAGCAATTGAAGAGTTTGTGTTAATTGAGAATAAATATAAATGGCTTGAAGTTTGCTTTAATTTGTAACGTGTTTGTAATGAAATATCAGTTTTCGTGGTTTTTTACCAATCATTGTACTATATACTAGCTACTTTTGCATGTCCATGATTTTGGTACTCAGCTTCCCATATGGTCTAGCGGTTAGGATTCCTGGTTTTCACCCACGCGGCCCGGGTTCGACTCCCGGTATGGGAACGTCTTTGTTATTGTCATTTTGTTACAGAACTGTGGGCATGGGTGTAATGTGTTTTCATTATGATAATAAAGCTACAGTTACTTGAAATATATATATATATATATATACACAGAATGATGCAATGTATTTGACTCTATTCACATCACCTCACATTTCACTGGTTGCCTACGAGGGCTTGAGAGGGGTGATGTAAAAGTGATAGAGAAAGAGCAAAGTTTAGACACATAACATACAACAATCTGACACTCGCTCCCGACAGGTCAGGCAGCATCCTCTCGCTCCCGGGCGTTTAGTGGAGCAAGAGACAGGAAGGGGACGAAGAGAACAAAAGGACAGATCCTTCGCAACTCAGTGCAGCATCCTCAGGCAGCTAAGCTGGCAGCTGGGCGGCGTGGAGAGCTTAGGAAAAGTGTCTCGGGTCCGTTTAGGAGAGACGAAAACAGAGAAAACCCCCCCCCCCCCGGGGCCCGCTCGGTAGGTGGAGGCACGGCCTACTGCATGAGGGGGCTGAAATGGAAGAGAGGAGATGGGACAGCAAGGTTGAGGCCTGGAAGGCTTAGCGCATAAGCAGCAGAAGAATAGGATGTGGCCGGGGGTCCCCTCAGGCCGGCGGCAGTGGTTGAGACAAGAGGCCGACCCGGACAGCCGGGGAGTGAGACTCATAATTCATAAATCAAACAGTTTTCCAGTCTCGTAAAATGTATTAAAGCTTGTAGTATCTGAGAGGATGAGTGGACATATGACTAAATTGCTGAGGAAGTCAAGCTCTCCGTGTATATATATATATATATTTTAGATCCAGGTATTGGAGGAAAGCTGGAGCGTTGGAAGCTCTAGAAGAGAGCAGTTCCAGATTTGAACAGTAAACTAAAGCCACTTTGTATGCTGCAATAGTGAGCAGATCTGAAGACAGTGCCGAGATTTGTTGTAATGAGGGGATATTAACAGTAGAGGCAAGATCTGCTGAACGGGCAGAGATCTGAGGGAGTAAACGATGGAATGCTGTCAGTAGTGTGCAGTGGCTTGCTGTAGAGAGCAGAGAGCTGCTGAATGCAGTGGAAATTGGTATTTGAGAGTTAAGGCGTTTTTAGATGATGTTGGAGATGGGCTTGCCTTTGGTCAGAGATGAAGAATGCGTAGATCTGAGGCCGCTGCAGAACCTGAGAGGATGGGAATGCGTTGCTCGGAGGCTGCTGCAAAACCTATTGATTTGATCAGGAGCAGTCTAAGAGTGTATTGTCTATTGCGGTGTAAATGTTGATAATCTTAGGACATAGTTTCCATATGTGCCTGGAAGGTCAAATTGAATGAAATGGACTTTGAAAGTTGTATTAAGTGCCTTGATGAAGTTGGGGGCAAATGCGGAAGTGCAAATCCGGGAACAAGAAGGTTGCAGGAATGACCTGATGCAGGGAAGCTGGAAAATTAATGTGACGGTGGATTCTTAACATCTCAGAAAGCTGATAAGCATGGCTTCATGACCAGATCCTAAACGGGAGGGGTTTGGATTTCAAAAATTCAAGTTAATATATGAAGCAAAAGAGGTTGAGGCAGGAGGGGACTGAGAATCCCTTGGAATGACAACGAACTGCAGGAATTGATAGAAAGTTTGGAGTGTGTGAGATTCGCAGCGATAGCAAATCAGCTTAAATTATGTAGTTTGTGGTGTTATGCTGCCATCTAGAGGTTGCGATTGGAATTGAAACTATTGTCCAGTGAAGCAGGGTAGCATATATTTGGTTATTGCGATTAAAATCCTTGTCTGTGTATAAAACATTTGCTTTAGAACAGTTAGTGATGATATAAGTAAGTTAACGTAGGTCTAGAAGAGGAGCCTGCAGTATTTAGATGTCACAATTCGGCGAGTTGAAGCTCTCATGTTGCAAAAGCGCAGCAGCAGGAATCAGAAGATTGCAGTAGTGAGGCACAGGCTCGCATTGCCTGTTAAAGCTGCCTGGTCGCCATGGCAACTTACCACTCCCAGTAGTCACTCGATGAGGCGTTGCCGTGGTAACCATGGTCTGTGAGGCGCCGGTGTGAAAGAGTTGCAGTGCAGCGGTGACGTCGGAACAGTCTTTCTGATGAAAACGCAGAGCAAGCTGAGAATGACGCTGCGCTTTGAACGGCGCAGACTGAGCAGGTAGGAAAATAGCAGATACTATCTTGAGAGCGCTGAGCAGAGAAATGGCCTGCAGTGAAAGAAACGAACAAAAAACAAACACAGACAAAGAAGCGGAAATAGTGCTGGGTTAAAGTAGAAAAAGAGAGAGATAGACAGGAGGGGCAGCCAATAACATACGTGGAGCAGCGCTGGCCCTGCCCTAATAATTGACGAGGCGAGCGCTGCATTGTGTGATTGGCTGGAAATACTACAAGAGGCTGAACTGGGATCAGCTTCCAACTGGAAGAGATCGCGGACGCTACCGGGCAGGACGCCACGGAGGGAAGGAAAGACAGGCTAAAGAAAAGGATTTAGGATAAGAAAAAAAGCAACGCAAAGCGGGAGAGAGCCCTCTACGCCATCCCCCGAATTACACATAAACGCCAACATTAAAAAGGGCCGGCCCTTAGTAACAGTGTGATAACACAGCAAAACAAAAATCAATATCAAAAGTGGTGCTGAACACAATCCAAACATTCAAGTGAAAAAATAAAGAAAGAAACAACGAAACGAGTCTCAAATACAATGTGTCCCAACAGGGAAAGAACACAAAACAAAATACATGAAGTGCACTTCCAGTAAAAAGTAATTAACTGCTATCAGGCTCTGGTACTTTAAACTATAAAGTATCGCGACTACCCGTGATCTGTTAATCAAATGCACAATCAAACAAACAATCACCTTCGAATTAGTAGTTTAAAACACACACGTCATTGTGGTTACAACAACCATAACAATAGTTAAAAGATAAACAAAAGCACAAACACAATACACCTTCCCTAATACGGAGCGTGGAGGCTAGAGTTGTTAGTATTAATTTGAATTTGGTACTTATCTCTACAGAATGCTATAACTGTAGATCTCAAGATCACCAATAACACAACCAGCAAAAACAGAGAGAACGTCTCAATGCAATCACACGGAAGCGAGTTTTCAAACACTCACGACAAAACCACCCAATAATCCTGGCGTCTCCTGTTGCCTCCACACTCCGTTCACACAAAAACAACTCCTCTCTAATAATGATTGATTTAGTTTAAATATGTTTGGTACAAAGGGGAGACAATTAACACTTAACAAGCTGCCGGTATGTTCTCAAATGGCACTTGTGTTCTTAAAGGCATAGCGTGCATTTACATTAAATAGGTTCTACAATGCAAAAGCAAGTTTTGGCAGTTTTGCATTGCCTGCCTCGTCAAACAAGCTCGAGCCACAGCACAGTGTTGATGCACATATATAGACAATCTGAATTGCTCGTATCAAGCTGCGATGTAGCCTATGAGAATCGCTGCACAATTCAAGGGGAATTAGCTCAAATGGTACAGCGCTCGCTTAGCATGCGAGAAGTAGCGGGATCGATGCCCGCATTCTCCAAATAGTTTTAACGTATCTGCGTATTTAGTCCCAACGCATTATGGAGATAAATACAAAGTGTGACAATTCTTTGTAACAGAGACGCCCGTCCTACATGTGTATTTTAAAGCACAGTCTCCTACTTTGTAATATTCCCCAGACTGAAAAACTGCAGTGCGCCGTCCAGCGTATGTCTTCCGAGAAGCACAACTTAACAGTTAAGTCTAGATGTAACACCTTGTGTTCAGATTTAAAAAAAAAAAAAAAAATGTATGGGTCCTCTATGGGTAGAGGCAGATAAGCTGCGTACCTGCCGTTTCTACACTTTAACATTTACGAAATACACACACTAAACTGAAATGTAATAACACAAAGTCTTGCCTTCAGTTAATATTTTAGAAAATCTACTTTGCAAACAGAAGAAAAACAAGCTAGCAGAGGATGGTTTCGATGCATCGACCTCTGGGTTATGGGTCCAGCACGCTTCCGCTGCGCCACTCTGCTACAGCTGCCTCATGACTGAATTACCAAACAGCAGAAAAAAAACTGAACTCATCGTTTTAACCAGTCACACGGCAGTGGCCGGGCCGAACCATGGAAACGATGCAAATCAGAGATACGGTATGCAAAGTATGCAACTTTCTCTCTCACTTTCTCTCTCTCTCTCTCTCTCTCTGTCTCTCTCTCTCACTTTCTCTCTCTCTGTCTCTCTGTCTCTCTCTCTCTCTCTCTCTCTCTCTCTCTCTCTCGCTGAGGATTGTGGGATTGTGGGAGGAGCTTGCGGAGAGGCGGTAGCGTTTGAACGCTGGTGCGGTAGGAGAGTGTTTTCGCTACTATATTTTTTGCAAATTTATATATTTAATTGTTAATTGTTTAGTTTGTTTATATATCTTTGTTTCGTTGCTTTGTTTGTACTTTACCGTTTATAGAGTAGTGTGTGTGTGTGTGTGTGTGTAGGTCCCGTTATGGGATCTCACTCTGGAGGGCTGGGGGCTCTCAGCCGCCGACACGGGGTCAGCTGCTTGCCTGATGCCGGCGTGTCGGTGGAGGAGTGCCTGCTGGCAGTGGGAGAGGTGGTCGGGTGTGAAAATATAATATCGGCATCCCGTATGAATAAAAGGTTTGTCGTGTTTTTAAAAGAGGTATCGCTGGTCAATCAGCTAGTGGAGGAAGGTTTTTCAGTGAAAGGAGATTTTATTCAAGTATCCCCCTTAGTAACCCCTGTTACCAAGGTAATCATGTCTAATGTGCCGCCATTTTTAAAAAACGAGACCTTGGCAAATGAACTTGCCCGATATGGCAAACTGGTGTCCCCAATTAAAAATATACCATTAGGGTGCAGAAATACAAATGTTAAGCACGTCCTGTCTTTTCGGAGACAGGCGTTTTTGCTGCTGAATAACCCGGGGGAGGTGATTGATGTTGCTTGGAGCTTCAGTGTGGAAGGGACGGGCTGCGTAGTGTTTGTCAGCTCGGATACAATGCGGTGTTTTAACTGTGGGGAACAGGGACACCAGAGGAGAGCCTGCCCGAGAAAAAACAAAGATGAGGAAAGGCAGGAGCAGGGTACTGATGGCAGGGAGGAGGCTGGGGATGTTGGGGGTGAGTGGGAGGATGAGGCGGCTCCCCCATTGCAGCGCCAGCCGGAGTCTGCAGAGACCAGGGAGCCGCCGATCGGGATGAAGCCGCCCACACCACAGCCGAGGCTGAAGAGACTCAGCCACGGTCCGTCACAAAATAAAACTACCGAAAATGATGAGGGTTTTGTGATGGTAGCTAAAAAAAGACTTAAAAAACAAAAAAACAAAGAAGTTGCAGATCTGCCTAACAGCGAGCGGGGGACGGAGCAGAGCCCCGAGCCTGTGCTGGAGGGGAGCCTGCAGTCTCAGGCAGGGGGGTCTGTCCCTCCTGATATGGAGGGAGAGGGGAGCGGCACGGCGACGGGCTTACAACCCGGCGCGGTGCAGCGCTCTTCTCTCTCTGAACCCCAGCAAGCGGAGGCAGAGGCAGCGGTGACGGCTGTGGCTGTGCTGGGAGGAGGAGAGGAGAGCGGCGCTGTAGAGGTGGAGAGAGCCGCGGAGGAGAAGGCAGCCGTGGACGGCGGAGCAGACAGCGAGGACGGAGCAGAGGAAATGGAGGGGGAGCTCTCTGACTCCTCGCTTATCTCTGACATCCCCGATAGCCAACCCGTTAACAGGGGGAAAAAAATCTATACCCTAGATGAATTTAAACAGTTTATGGAGAGTACAAAAGGGAAAAGGGGAGTTGAAATTGAAAACTTCTTCCCAGATCTGAGATTATTCCTCCACTCAGCACACATCGTCACACGAAAGGCAACATTAGAGGAGTTTGACCAGCAAAAAAGGTACCGTCTTAAAAAATATGTTCAAATAATTAAGAAAAAGATCGCTAATGTTGCCAAATAATAATTTTAAAAATGGATACTTCTTTTAAGAATTTTTTTATTGTTGCTTGTTTTACTCTGTCAGTTTTATTTTTTTTAGCCGCTATGGAAAAGTGCGTTTTTATTTCTTTTAACGTGAATGGCTGCAGACAGTCTTTTAAAAGAGCGCAGCTGTGTGAGTTTTTAGAGCAGAAGCGGGCGGGGGTCGCGCTGCTGCAGGAGACGCACTCAGACAGGGAGAATGAGGCGGCGTGGCTGGCAGAGTGGAGGGGGCCGTGTGTGCTGAGCCACGGCTCAAGCACCAGTGCAGGAGTGGCAATTTTATTTAAGCCCAGCCTAGGAGCAACAATTTTAGATATTGAAGAAATTGAAAAGGGGAGGTTATTAAAAGTGAGAGCAAGGTTGGGTGGCACTGTATTTGTTTTTATTAATATTTATGCACCAAATAAAGGAAGGGAACGCATTTTAATTTTTAATAAATTAAAGCAAGCTCTTTTAAATATTGATAATGATGATGTGGTGGTGGTGGGAGGAGATTTTAATTGCACTATTGATTTTACAATGGATAGAAATAATGAGGAACCCAATCCCCAATCCTCAAGTGAATTAGCTGCAGTTTTTCAGTTCAGTGGCCTGGTTGATGTCTGGAGGTGTCTGCACCCCAATGCAAGACAGTACACCTGGTCTCATTGTCGCGCACAACAAATATATAGAGCCAGGTTAGACCGCTTCTACACATCACACACACAATTGAATAAATTCATTAAAGCCAATATCATCCCCAGTAGCCTCTCTGACCACCACTGCCTGTTAGTTACAGTAATACTCACCACTGACTCTCACAGCACCTCCTACTGGCATTTTAATTTAAAGCTATTACAGGACACACTTTTTGTAAAACAATTTAATGATTTTTGGAACATTTGGAAAAAAGAAAAAACAAATTATAAAAATATTAGGCAGTGGTGGGACATTGGCAAAACGCAGATTAAAATCTTTTGCCAGCAGTACACACTCAATTCAACCGGGTCACTGAACGCAGCAGTGAGAGAGCTGGAGTTGAAAATTCTCCAGTTAGAGAGCAGCCTGGACACAGACCACCAGGAACAGACCCTGCAAACGCTGAGGGAGCAGAAACACATGCTGGGCAGCCTGCTGAAGGAAAGAGTGAAGGGGGCGCTGGTGCGCTCTCGCTTCATGGAGCTTAAAGACATGGACACCCCCTCCAGTTTCTTTTTTGGCTTGGAGAGGAGGAGAGCAGACAGCCGGAAGATGCACTGCGTCCGGACGCCTTGCGGCAGGGAGCTGTACAGCCGGGAGGAGATCAGCAGGGAGGCAGTAAAATTCTATTCTGAACTATACAGCAAAGAGCCTTGTGAGCAGAAGGATACAGACCTGCTGCTCCAGGATTTGCCCACCCTGAGCGAGGAAGAACAGAACCAATTAGACAAGCCACTAACATATCAGGAGCTGACCACTGCTGTTACACAGCTTTCAAATGGAAAAGCTCCTGGCATTGATGGACTGCCCACTGAATTTTTTAAAAATTTCTGGACTGTGATTGGTGAGGACTTTTTGCAGGTGCTGGGAGAGAGCCTCCGAGATAAAGAACTGCCCCTCAGCTGCAGGAGGGCAGTAATCACACTACTGCCCAAGAAAGGAGACCTGTGTTTACTCAAAAACTGGAGACCTGTATCGCTTTTATGTTCTGATTTTAAAATTATTTCAAAATGTCTGGCCAATAGACTAAAAATGTGTATAGGAGCTGTAATACACATGGACCAAACTTACTGCATACCGGGACGTTCCATTTTTGATAATTTGTTTTTAATTCGAGACTTTTTATCAATGGCTAAGACATGTGATTTGAATGTTGGGCTGGTTTCTTTAGATCAGGAGAAAGCGTTTGACAGAGTCGACCACACATACCTTTTTAAAACCCTGGAAGCCTTCGGGTTTGGCCCTGTTTTTATTTCTTATATCCAGCTTTTATATTGGAATGTTTTTAGCATTTTAAAGATTAACAATGGGCTGAGTCAGCCCTTCCCAGTGTGCAGGGGTATTAGGCAGGGCTGCTCCCTGTCTGGAATGCTTTATTCACTGGCCATAGAGCCCCTGCTGCACCTGCTGAGGGGCCGGCTGGTTGGCTGGGCAGTGCCCTCCTCACCCTCCTCTGTCGCAGTGAAGGTGTCCGCTTATGCAGACGATGTGAACGTGTTTGTGTGCAGTGACGGAGACATCAAGGCACTACAGCAGAGCCTGCACACATTCCAAGGCGCCTCTACAGCAAGAGTTAACTGGGCAAAGTGTGACACCTTCCTGTCAGGCAGTTGGCATGATTGCACCCCCCCTGTCCTGCCTGAGGCGCTGAGATGGGACAGGACAGGTATAAAAGTGCTGGGGGTGTTTTTTGGAGTGGAGATATATATGCAGAAAAATTGGGAGGGCCTAGTGGACAGGGTGAGGGGGCGGCTGCAGAGATGGAGGGGACTGCTGGCCCAGCTGTCCTTTAGGGGAAGGGTCCTGGTGATTAATAATCTGGTGGCCTCCATGCTGTGGCACAGGCTGGTGTGTCTGGACCCTCCCCGGGGCATGGTGCAGGAGATCCAGAGAATACTGCTGGAGTTTTTCTGGAGCGGGAGACATTGGCTGAAGCCAGCGGTCCTGTATCTCCCCACTGATGAAGGGGGGCAGGGGTTGGCAGCCTTCAGACTGCAGGCGGTTCAGAGGCTCCTGTACGCTGGGGAGGAGGCTCATTGGAAGAGGCTAGCTTGTTTTTTCCTCAGCAGAGTAGGGGGGCTGGGGATAGACAAACACCTGTTTTTAATTGAGAGTGCCAGACTAGCTAAAGTAGGTCTCTCTTCTTTTTACTTGAGTGTTTTAGATGCCTGGAGGGCAGTGAGGGTGGCGAGAGATGAGGGGTCCCTGACAGGCAGGGTCCTGTTGGAGGAGCCCCTATTTTTCAATCCGCTCTTCCCTGTACGTTTCTTTCAGTCAATGACGCTCTGTGCCAGCTTTGTGAGGGCAGGAGTGACCAGGCTGAGACATCTTATCAACTTTGAGCTCTCCTGCTGGCTGACTGCTACACAGCTGGCTGGGCGGCTGGGCTGGCACTCTGAGAGACTGGCAGAGAAAATGGTCAGTGAACTGAGAAGTTGTCTTTCCCCCGAGCTCAGGGAGGCTGTGAGAGAGGAGATGTCCAGCGGCACAGGGCAGAGACAAGACTTCATCTTTCCAGGGCTGCTAGTGTGTCCAGCAGTAGGTGAAGGAGAGGAGGGTGTAGGAAACGAGGGAATGTTATTAAACCTAGACACAGTTAAAGATCTAACTCTTCATACAGCAGAGAGTAAGAAGATCTACCAAATTTGTGTGAAGGCATCACATTCCCACCAGTTGAGGGGGTTGGTGGATTCAAGATGGAGGGCATGTCTGGAGGTAAAGGAGGGGTGCAGGCCAGTATGGAGGGTGCTGTATAAACTGCCCCTCACCAAGAGAGCGGGGGACCTGCAGTGGAGGATCCTGCACTGTATTGTGTCCACCGGCAGGTTTCTCCACAGAGTTGATGCTAGCATTAGCTCAGAGTGCTGTTTCTGCTCTGCAGAGGAAACAGTGTTTCACATGTATAGTGAGTGTGTCAGGCTAGGACCACTCTTCCATCTCCTACAGGAGCTCCTGCAGGGCCTAGGCGAGGAGTTCACAAAAGAGCTTTTTATCTTTGGGGTTCCCTACAGTTTTAAAAAGAGAAACAGGTGTGTTTTAATTAATTTTATAATGGGTCAGGCAAAATTGGCCATTTTAAAATCCAGAAAGAACAGTATCTCTGGCGCCGGGCTGACTGATGTTGTGTTGCAGTTCAGGGTTTTGGTGGTCAGCCGGATAAGAGTGGATTTTGAATTTTTTAAACTAAATAATAACCCGGAGGACTTCCAGGAGAGGTGGTGTGTGGGAGACGCCTTGTGTGCTGTGAGTGAGGAGGGGGAGCTCCAGTTTTTGTTCTAGTTTTAATTTTATTTTTTATTGTTTTACAGTGTTTTTATTAATTTTGGCTTTAATCTGTTTTTAACAGAAAGAAAACACTGTGTTTTTTTAATTGATTTTTTATGATCCTTTTATATTGGTAAAATCTATTTTTAAGGAGAACATGATGTATTTTAGGATTTTTTAATATTGCTAAATCTTAATTTTGTTATGTTTTACCTTTATTGAGTTTTAATGGATTTTATTTGGAATGTTAAATAAAGGATCTTAAAAGTCAAAGTCTCTCTCTCTCTCTCTCTCTCTGTCTCTCTCTCTCTCTCTCTCTCTCGCTGAGGATTGTGGGATTGTGGGAGGAGCTTGCGGAGAGGCGGTAGCGTTTGAACGCTGGTGCGGTAGGAGAGTGTTTTCGCTACTATATTTTTTGCAAATTTATATATTTAATTGTTAATTGTTTAGTTTGTTTATATATCTTTGTTTCGTTGCTTTGTTTGTACTTTACCGTTTATAGAGTAGTGTGTGTGTGTGTGTGTGTGTAGGTCCCGTTATGGGATCTCACTCTGGAGGGCTGGGGGCTCTCAGCCGCCGACACGGGGTCAGCTGCTTGCCTGATGCCGGCGTGTCGGTGGAGGAGTGCCTGCTGGCAGTGGGAGAGGTGGTCGGGTGTGAAAATATAATATCGGCATCCCGTATGAATAAAAGGTTTGTCGTGTTTTTAAAAGAGGTATCGCTGGTCAATCAGCTAGTGGAGGAAGGTTTTTCAGTGAAAGGAGATTTTATTCAAGTATCCCCCTTAGTAACCCCTGTTACCAAGGTAATCATGTCTAATGTGCCGCCATTTTTAAAAAAACGAGACCTTGGCAAATGAACTTGCCCGATATGGCAAACTGGTGTCCCCAATTAAAAATATACCATTAGGGTGCAGAAATACAAATGTTAAGCACGTCCTGTCTTTTCGGAGACAGGCGTTTTTGCTGCTGAATAACCCGGGGGAGGTGATTGATGTTGCTTGGAGCTTCAGTGTGGAAGGGACGGGCTGCGTAGTGTTTGTCAGCTCGGATACAATGCGGTGTTTTAACTGTGGGGAACAGGGACACCAGAGGAGAGCCTGCCCGAGAGAAAACAAAGATGAGGAAAGGCAGGAGCAGGGTACTGATGGCAGGGAGGAGGCTGGGGATGTTGGGGGTGAGCGGGAGGATGAGGCGGCTCCCCCATTGCAGCGCCAGCCGGAGTCTGCAGAGACCAGGGAGCCGCCGATCGGGATGAAGCCGCCCACACCACAGCCGAGGCTGAAGAGACTCAGCCACGGTCCGTCACAAAATAAAACTACCGAAAATGATGAGGGTTTTGTGATGGTAGCTAAAAAAAGACTTAAAAAACAAAAAAACAAAGAAGTTGCAGATCTGCCTAACAGCGAGCGGGGGACGGAGCAGAGCCCCGAGCCTGTGCTGGAGGGGAGCCTGCAGTCTCAGGCAGGGGGGTCTGTCCCTCCTGATATGGAGGGAGAGGGGAGCGGCACGGCGACGGGCTTACAACCCGGCGCGGTGCAGCGCTCTTCTCTCTCTGAACCCCAGCAAGCGGAGGCAGAGGCAGCGGTGACGGCTGTGGCTGTGCTGGGAGGAGGAGAGGAGAGCGGCGCTGTAGAGGTGGAGAGAGCCGCGGAGGAGAAGGCAGCCGTGGACGGCGGAGCAGACAGCGAGGACGGAGCAGAGGAAATGGAGGGGGAGCTCTCTGACTCCTCGCTTATCTCTGACATCCCCGATAGCCAACCCGTTAACAGGGGGAAAAAATCTATACCCTAGATGAATTTAAACAGTTTATGGAGAGTACAAAAGGGAAAAGGGGAGTTGAAATTGAAAACTTCTTCCCAGATCTGAGATTATTCCTCCACTCAGCACACATCGTCACACGAAAGGCAACATTAGAGGAGTTTGACCAGCAAAAAAGGTACCGTCTTAAAAAATATGTTCAAATAATTAAGAAAAAGATCGCTAATGTTGCCAAATAATAATTTTAAAAATGGATACTTCTTTTAAGAATTTTTTTATTGTTGCTTGTTTTACTCTGTCAGTTTTATTTTTTTTAGCCGCTATGGAAAAGTGCGTTTTTATTTCTTTTAACGTGAATGGCTGCAGACAGTCTTTTAAAAGAGCGCAGCTGTGTGAGTTTTTAGAGCAGAAGCGGGCGGGGGTCGCGCTGCTGCAGGAGACGCACTCAGACAGGGAGAATGAGGCGGCGTGGCTGGCAGAGTGGAGGGGGCCGTGTGTGCTGAGCCACGGCTCAAGCACCAGTGCAGGAGTGGCAATTTTATTTAAGCCCAGCCTAGGAGCAACAATTTTAGATATTGAAGAAATTGAAAAGGGGAGGTTATTAAAAGTGAGAGCAAGGTTGGGTGGCACTGTATTTGTTTTTATTAATATTTATGCACCAAATAAAGGAAGGGAACGCATTTTAATTTTTAATAAATTAAAGCAAGCTCTTTTAAATATTGATAATGATGATGTGGTGGTGGTGGGAGGAGATTTTAATTGCACTATTGATTTTACAATGGATAGAAATAATGAGGAACCCAATCCCCAATCCTCAAGTGAATTAGCTGCAGTTTTTCAGTTCAGTGGCCTGGTTGATGTCTGGAGGTGTCTGCACCCCAATGCAAGACAGTACACCTGGTCTCATTGTCGCGCACAACAAATATATAGAGCCAGGTTAGACCGCTTCTACACATCACACACACAATTGAATAAATTCATTAAAGCCAATATCATCCCCAGTAGCCTCTCTGACCACCACTGCCTGTTAGTTACAGTAATACTCACCACTGACTCTCACAGCACCTCCTACTGGCATTTTAATTTAAAGCTATTACAGGACACACTTTTTGTAAAACAATTTAATGATTTTTGGAACATTTGGAAAAAAGAAAAAACAAATTATAAAAATATTAGGCAGTGGTGGGACATTGGCAAAACGCAGATTAAAATCTTTTGCCAGCAGTACACACTCAATTCAACCGGGTCACTGAACGCAGCAGTGAGAGAGCTGGAGTTGAAAATTCTCCAGTTAGAGAGCAGCCTGGACACAGACCACCAGGAACAGACCCTGCAAACGCTGAGGGAGCAGAAACACATGCTGGGCAGCCTGCTGAAGGAAAGAGTGAAGGGGGCGCTGGTGCGCTCTCGCTTCATGGAGCTTAAAGACATGGACACCCCCTCCAGTTTCTTTTTTGGCTTGGAGAGGAGGAGAGCAGACAGCCGGAAGATGCACTGCGTCCGGACGCCTTGCGGCAGGGAGCTGTACAGCCGGGAGGAGATCAGCAGGGAGGCAGTAAAATTCTATTCTGAACTATACAGCAAAGAGCCTTGTGAGCAGAAGGATACAGACCTGCTGCTCCAGGATTTGCCCACCCTGAGCGAGGAAGAACAGAACCAATTAGACAAGCCACTAACATATCAGGAGCTGACCACTGCTGTTACACAGCTTTCAAATGGAAAAGCTCCTGGCATTGATGGACTGCCCACTGAATTTTTTAAAAATTTCTGGACTGTGATTGGTGAGGACTTTTTGCAGGTGCTGGGAGAGAGCCTCCGAGATAAAGAACTGCCCCTCAGCTGCAGGAGGGCAGTAATCACACTACTGCCCAAGAAAGGAGACCTGTGTTTACTCAAAAACTGGAGACCTGTATCGCTTTTATGTTCTGATTTTAAAATTATTTCAAAATGTCTGGCCAATAGACTAAAAATGTGTATAGGAGCTGTAATACACATGGACCAAACTTACTGCATACCGGGACGTTCCATTTTTGATAATTTGTTTTTAATTCGAGACTTTTTATCAATGGCTAAGACATGTGATTTGAATGTTGGGCTGGTTTCTTTAGATCAGGAGAAAGCGTTTGACAGAGTCGACCACACATACCTTTTTAAAACCCTGGAAGCCTTCGGGTTTGGCCCTGTTTTTATTTCTTATATCCAGCTTTTATATTGGAATGTTTTTAGCATTTTAAAGATTAACAATGGGCTGAGTCAGCCCTTCCCAGTGTGCAGGGGTATTAGGCAGGGCTGCTCCCTGTCTGGAATGCTTTATTCACTGGCCATAGAGCCCCTGCTGCACCTGCTGAGGGGCCGGCTGGTTGGCTGGGCAGTGCCCTCCTCACCCTCCTCTGTCGCAGTGAAGGTGTCCGCTTATGCAGACGATGTGAACGTGTTTGTGTGCAGTGACGGAGACATCAAGGCACTACAGCAGAGCCTGCACACATTCCAAGGCGCCTCTACAGCAAGAGTTAACTGGGCAAAGTGTGACACCTTCCTGTCAGGCAGTTGGCATGATTGCACCCCCCCTGTCCTGCCTGAGGCGCTGAGATGGGACAGGACAGGTATAAAAGTGCTGGGGGTGTTTTTTGGAGTGGAGATATATATGCAGAAAAATTGGGAGGGCCTAGTGGACAGGGTGAGGGGGCGGCTGCAGAGATGGAGGGGACTGCTGGCCCAGCTGTCCTTTAGGGGAAGGGTCCTGGTGATTAATAATCTGGTGGCCTCCATGCTGTGGCACAGGCTGGTGTGTCTGGACCCTCCCCGGGGCATGGTGCAGGAGATCCAGAGAATACTGCTGGAGTTTTTCTGGAGCGGGAGACATTGGCTGAAGCCAGCGGTCCTGTATCTCCCCACTGATGAAGGGGGGCAGGGGTTGGCAGCCTTCAGACTGCAGGCGGTTCAGAGGCTCCTGTACGCTGGGGAGGAGGCTCATTGGAAGAGGCTAGCTTGTTTTTTCCTCAGCAGAGTAGGGGGGCTGGGGATAGACAAACACCTGTTTTTAATTGAGAGTGCCAGACTAGCTAAAGTAGGTCTCTCTTCTTTTTACTTGAGTGTTTTAGATGCCTGGAGGGCAGTGAGGGTGGCGAGAGATGAGGGGTCCCTGACAGGCAGGGTCCTGTTGGAGGAGCCCCTATTTTTCAATCCGCTCTTCCCTGTACGTTTCTTTCAGTCAATGACGCTCTGTGCCAGCTTTGTGAGGGCAGGAGTGACCAGGCTGAGACATCTTATCAACTTTGAGCTCTCCTGCTGGCTGACTGCTACACAGCTGGCTGGGCGGCTGGGCTGGCACTCTGAGAGACTGGCAGAGAAAATGGTCAGTGAACTGAGAAGTTGTCTTTCCCCCGAGCTCAGGGAGGCTGTGAGAGAGGAGATGTCCAGCGGCACAGGGCAGAGACAAGACTTCATCTTTCCAGGGCTGCTAGTGTGTCCAGCAGTAGGTGAAGGAGAGGAGGGTGTAGGAAACGAGGGAATGTTATTAAACCTAGACACAGTTAAAGATCTAACTCTTCATACAGCAGAGAGTAAGAAGATCTACCAAATTTGTGTGAAGGCATCACATTCCCACCAGTTGAGGGGGTTGGTGGATTCAAGATGGAGGGCATGTCTGGAGGTAAAGGAGGGGTGCAGGCCAGTATGGAGGGTGCTGTATAAACTGCCCCTCACCAAGAGAGCGGGGGACCTGCAGTGGAGGATCCTGCACTGTATTGTGTCCACCGGCAGGTTTCTCCACAGAGTTGATGCTAGCATTAGCTCAGAGTGCTGTTTCTGCTCTGCAGAGGAAACAGTGTTTCACATGTATAGTGAGTGTGTCAGGCTAGGACCACTCTTCCATCTCCTACAGGAGCTCCTGCAGGGCCTAGGCGAGGAGTTCACAAAAGAGCTTTTTATCTTTGGGGTTCCCTACAGTTTTAAAAAGAGAAACAGGTGTGTTTTAATTAATTTTATAATGGGTCAGGCAAAATTGGCCATTTTAAAATCCAGAAAGAACAGTATCTCTGGCGCCGGGCTGACTGATGTTGTGTTGCAGTTCAGGGTTTTGGTGGTCAGCCGGATAAGAGTGGATTTTGAATTTTTTAAACTAAATAATAACCCGGAGGACTTCCAGGAGAGGTGGTGTGTGGGAGACGCCTTGTGTGCTGTGAGTGAGGAGGGGGAGCTCCAGTTTTTGTTCTAGTTTTAATTTTATTTTTTATTGTTTTACAGTGTTTTTATTAATTTTGGCTTTAATCTGTTTTTAACAGAAAGAAAACACTGTGTTTTTTTAATTGATTTTTTATGATCCTTTTATATTGGTAAAATCTATTTTTAAGGAGAACATGATGTATTTTAGGATTTTTTAATATTGCTAAATCTTAATTTTGTTATGTTTTACCTTTATTGAGTTTTAATGGATTTTATTTGGAATGTTAAATAAAGGATCTTAAAAGTCAAAGTCTCTCTCTCTCTCTCTCTCTCTGTCTCTCTCTCTCTCTCTCTCTCTCGCTGAGGATTGTGGGATTGTGGGAGGAGCTTGCGGAGAGGCGGTAGCGTTTGAACGCTGGTGCGGTAGGAGAGTGTTTTCGCTACTATATTTTTTGCAAATTTATATATTTAATTGTTAATTGTTTAGTTTGTTTATATATCTTTGTTTCGTTGCTTTGTTTGTACTTTACCGTTTATAGAGTAGTGTGTGTGTGTGTGTGTGTGTAGGTCCCGTTATGGGATCTCACTCTGGAGGGCTGGGGGCTCTCAGCCGCCGACACGGGGTCAGCTGCTTGCCTGATGCCGGCGTGTCGGTGGAGGAGTGCCTGCTGGCAGTGGGAGAGGTGGTCGGGTGTGAAAATATAATATCGGCATCCCGTATGAATAAAAGGTTTGTCGTGTTTTTAAAAGAGGTATCGCTGGTCAATCAGCTAGTGGAGGAAGGTTTTTCAGTGAAAGGAGATTTTATTCAAGTATCCCCCTTAGTAACCCCTGTTACCAAGGTAATCATGTCTAATGTGCCGCCATTTTTAAAAAACGAGACCTTGGCAAATGAACTTGCCCGATATGGCAAACTGGTGTCCCCAATTAAAAATATACCATTAGGGTGCAGAAATACAAATGTTAAGCACGTCCTGTCTTTTCGGAGACAGGCGTTTTTGCTGCTGAATAACCCGGGGGAGGTGATTGATGTTGCTTGGAGCTTCAGTGTGGAAGGGACGGGCTGCGTAGTGTTTGTCAGCTCGGATACAATGCGGTGTTTTAACTGTGGGGAACAGGGACACCAGAGGAGAGCCTGCCCGAGAAAAAACAAAGATGAGGAAAGGCAGGAGCAGGGTACTGATGGCAGGGAGGAGGCTGGGGATGTTGGGGGTGAGCGGGAGGATGAGGCGGCTCCCCCATTGCAGCGCCAGCCGGAGTCTGCAGAGACCAGGGAGCCGCCGATCGGGATGAAGCCGCCCACACCACAGCCGAGGCTGAAGAGACTCAGCCACGGTCCGTCACAAAATAAAACTACCGAAAATGATGAGGGTTTTGTGATGGTAGCTAAAAAAAGACTTAAAAAACAAAAAAACAAAGAAGTTGCAGATCTGCCTAACAGCGAGCGGGGGACGGAGCAGAGCCCCGAGCCTGTGCTGGAGGGGAGCCTGCAGTCTCAGGCAGGGGGGTCTGTCCCTCCTGATATGGAGGGAGAGGGGAGCGGCACGGCGACGGGCTTACAACCCGGCGCGGTGCAGCGCTCTTCTCTCTCTGAACCCCAGCAAGCGGAGGCAGAGGCAGCGGTGACGGCTGTGGCTGTGCTGGGAGGAGGAGAGGAGAGCGGCGCTGTAGAGGTGGAGAGAGCCGCGGAGGAGAAGGCAGCCGTGGACGGCGGAGCAGACAGCGAGGACGGAGCAGAGGAAATGGAGGGGGAGCTCTCTGACTCCTCGCTTATCTCTGACATCCCCGATAGCCAACCCGTTAACAGGGGGAAAAAAATCTATACCCTAGATGAATTTAAACAGTTTATGGAGAGTACAAAAGGGAAAAGGGGAGTTGAAATTGAAAACTTCTTCCCAGATCTGAGATTATTCCTCCACTCAGCACACATCGTCACACGAAAGGCAACATTAGAGGAGTTTGACCAGCAAAAAAGGTACCGTCTTAAAAAATATGTTCAAATAATTAAGAAAAAGATCGCTAATGTTGCCAAATAATAATTTTAAAAATGGATACTTCTTTTAAGAATTTTTTTATTGTTGCTTGTTTTACTCTGTCAGTTTTATTTTTTTTAGCCGCTATGGAAAAGTGCGTTTTTATTTCTTTTAACGTGAATGGCTGCAGACAGTCTTTTAAAAGAGCGCAGCTGTGTGAGTTTTTAGAGCAGAAGCGGGCGGGGGTCGCGCTGCTGCAGGAGACGCACTCAGACAGGGAGAATGAGGCGGCGTGGCTGGCAGAGTGGAGGGGGCCGTGTGTGCTGAGCCACGGCTCAAGCACCAGTGCAGGAGTGGCAATTTTATTTAAGCCCAGCCTAGGAGCAACAATTTTAGATATTGAAGAAATTGAAAAGGGGAGGTTATTAAAAGTGAGAGCAAGGTTGGGTGGCACTGTATTTGTTTTTATTAATATTTATGCACCAAATAAAGGAAGGGAACGCATTTTAATTTTTAATAAATTAAAGCAAGCTCTTTTAAATATTGATAATGATGATGTGGTGGTGGTGGGAGGAGATTTTAATTGCACTATTGATTTTACAATGGATAGAAATAATGAGGAACCCAATCCCCAATCCTCAAGTGAATTAGCTGCAGTTTTTCAGTTCAGTGGCCTGGTTGATGTCTGGAGGTGTCTGCACCCCAATGCAAGACAGTACACCTGGTCTCATTGTCGCGCACAACAAATATATAGAGCCAGGTTAGACCGCTTCTACACATCACACACACAATTGAATAAATTCATTAAAGCCAATATCATCCCCAGTAGCCTCTCTGACCACCACTGCCTGTTAGTTACAGTAATACTCACCACTGACTCTCACAGCACCTCCTACTGGCATTTTAATTTAAAGCTATTACAGGACACACTTTTTGTAAAACAATTTAATGATTTTTGGAACATTTGGAAAAAAGAAAAAACAAATTATAAAAATATTAGGCAGTGGTGGGACATTGGCAAAACGCAGATTAAAATCTTTTGCCAGCAGTACACACTCAATTCAACCGGGTCACTGAACGCAGCAGTGAGAGAGCTGGAGTTGAAAATTCTCCAGTTAGAGAGCAGCCTGGACACAGACCACCAGGAACAGACCCTGCAAACGCTGAGGGAGCAGAAACACATGCTGGGCAGCCTGCTGAAGGAAAGAGTGAAGGGGGCGCTGGTGCGCTCTCGCTTCATGGAGCTTAAAGACATGGACACCCCCTCCAGTTTCTTTTTTGGCTTGGAGAGGAGGAGAGCAGACAGCCGGAAGATGCACTGCGTCCGGACGCCTTGCGGCAGGGAGCTGTACAGCCGGGAGGAGATCAGCAGGGAGGCAGTAAAATTCTATTCTGAACTATACAGCAAAGAGCCTTGTGAGCAGAAGGATACAGACCTGCTGCTCCAGGATTTGCCCACCCTGAGCGAGGAAGAACAGAACCAATTAGACAAGCCACTAACATATCAGGAGCTGACCACTGCTGTTACACAGCTTTCAAATGGAAAAGCTCCTGGCATTGATGGACTGCCCACTGAATTTTTTAAAAATTTCTGGACTGTGATTGGTGAGGACTTTTTGCAGGTGCTGGGAGAGAGCCTCCGAGATAAAGAACTGCCCCTCAGCTGCAGGAGGGCAGTAATCACACTACTGCCCAAGAAAGGAGACCTGTGTTTACTCAAAAACTGGAGACCTGTATCGCTTTTATGTTCTGATTTTAAAATTATTTCAAAATGTCTGGCCAATAGACTAAAAATGTGTATAGGAGCTGTAATACACATGGACCAAACTTACTGCATACCGGGACGTTCCATTTTTGATAATTTGTTTTTAATTCGAGACTTTTTATCAATGGCTAAGACATGTGATTTGAATGTTGGGCTGGTTTCTTTAGATCAGGAGAAAGCGTTTGACAGAGTCGACCACACATACCTTTTTAAAACCCTGGAAGCCTTCGGGTTTGGCCCTGTTTTTATTTCTTATATCCAGCTTTTATATTGGAATGTTTTTAGCATTTTAAAGATTAACAATGGGCTGAGTCAGCCCTTCCCAGTGTGCAGGGGTATTAGGCAGGGCTGCTCCCTGTCTGGAATGCTTTATTCACTGGCCATAGAGCCCCTGCTGCACCTGCTGAGGGGCCGGCTGGTTGGCTGGGCAGTGCCCTCCTCACCCTCCTCTGTCGCAGTGAAGGTGTCCGCTTATGCAGACGATGTGAACGTGTTTGTGTGCAGTGACGGAGACATCAAGGCACTACAGCAGAGCCTGCACACATTCCAAAGAGCCTCTACAGCAAGAGTTAACTGGGCAAAGTGTGACACCTTCCTGTCAGGCAGTTGGCATGATTGCACCCCCCCTGTCCTGCCTGAGGCGCTGAGATGGGACAGGACAGGTATAAAAGTGCTGGGGGTGTTTTTTGGAGTGGAGATATATATGCAGAAAAATTGGGAGGGCCTAGTGGACAGGGTGAGGGGGCGGCTGCAGAGATGGAGGGGACTGCTGGCCCAGCTGTCCTTTAGGGGAAGGGTCCTGGTGATTAATAATCTGGTGGCCTCCATGCTGTGGCACAGGCTGGTGTGTCTGGACCCTCCCCGGGGCATGGTGCAGGAGATCCAAAGAATACTGCTGGAGTTTTTCTGGAGCGGGAGACATTGGCTGAGGCCAGCGGTCCTGTATCTCCCCACTGATGAAGGGGGGCAGGGGTTGGTCTGCATTGCCAGCAGGGTGGCGGCCTTCAGACTGCAGGCGGTTCAGAGGCTCCTGTACGCTGGGGAGGAGGCTCATTGGAAGAGGCTAGCTTGTTTTTTCCTCAGCAGAGTAGGGGGGCTGGGGATAGACAAACACCTGTTTTTAATTGAGAGTGCCAGACTAGCTAAAGTAGGTCTCTCTTCTTTTTACTTGAGTGTTTTAGATGCCTGGAGGACAGTGAGGGTGGCGAGAGATGAGGGGTCCCTGACAGGCAGGGTCCTGTTGGAGGAGCCCCTATTTTTCAATCCGCTCTTCCCTGTACGTTTCTTTCAGTCAATGACGCTCTGTGCCAGCTTTGTGAGGGCAGGAGTGACCAGGCTGAGACATCTTATCAACTTTGAGCTCTCCTGCTGGCTGACTGCTACACAGCTGGCTGGGCGGCTGGGCTGGCACTCCGAGAGACTGGCAGAGAAAATGGTCAGTGAACTGAGAAGTTGTCTTTCCCCCGAGCTCAGGGAGGCTGTGAGAGAGGAGATGTCCAGCGGCACAGGGCAGAGACAAGACTTCATCTTTCCAGGGCTGCTAGTGTGTCCAGCAGTAGGTGAAGGAGAGGAGGGTGTAGGAAACGAGGGAATGTTATTAAACCTAGACACATTTAAAGATCTAACTCTTCATACAGCAGAGAGTAAGAAGATCTACCAAATTTGTGTGAAGGCATCACATTCCCACCAGTTGAGGGGGTTGGTGGATTCAAGATGGAGGGCATGTCTGGAGGTAAAGGAGGGGTGCAGGCCAGTATGGAGGGTGCTGTATAAACTGCCCCTCACCAAGAGAGCGGGGGACCTGCAGTGGAGGATCCTGCACTGTATTGTGTCCACCGGCAGGTTTCTCCACAGAGTTGATGCTAGCATTAGCTCAGAGTGCGGTTTCTGCTCTGCAGAGGAAACAGTGTTTCACATGTATAGTGAGTGTGTCAGGCTAGGACCACTCTTCCATCTCCTACAGGAGCTCCTGCAGGGCCTAGGCGAGGAGTTCACAAAAGAGCTTTTTATCTTTGGGGTTCCCTACAGTTTTAAAAAGAGAAACAGGTGTGTTTTAATTAATTTTATAATGGGTCAGGCAAAATTGGCCATTTTAAAATCCAGAAAGAACAGTATCTCTGGCGCCGGGCTGACTGATGTTGTGTTGCAGTTCAGGGTTTTGGTGGTCAGCCGGATAAGAGTGGATTTTGAATTTTTTAAACTAAATAATAACCCGGAGGACTTCCAGGAGAGGTGGTGTGTGGGAGACGCCTTGTGTGCTGTGAGTGAGGAGGGGGAGCTCCAGTTTTTGTTCTAGTTTTAATTTTATTTTTTATTGTTTTACAGTGTTTTTATTAATTTTGGCTTTAATCTGTTTTTAACAGAAAGAAAACACTGTGTTTTTTTTAATTGATTTTTTATGATCCTTTTATATTGGTAAAATCTATTTTTAAGGAGAACATGATGTATTTTAGGATTTTTTAATATTGCTAAATCTTAATTTTGTTATGTTTTACCTTTATTGAGTTTTAATGGATTTTATTTGGAATGTTAAATAAAGGATCTTAAAAGTCAAAAGTCTCTCTCTCTCTCTCTCTCTCTCTCTCTCTCTCTCTCTCTCTCTCTCTCTCTCTCTCTCTCGCTCTCTCTCGCTCTCTCTCTCTCTCTCGCTCTCTCTCTCTCTCTGTCTCTCTCTCTCTCTCTCTCTCGCTCTCTCTCTCTGTCTCTCTCTCTCTCTCTGTCTCAATTCAATTCAATTCAAATTGGCTTTATTGGCATGACAATAAAAATAATTGTGTTGCCAAAGCACATACATGGCATAACCAACTCAAATATACAGACAAAGAATTTTTCTTAATACTAACAGTATCCCTCCTCCCTCTATATTAATACAGTAAACAGAATCCCTCCCTTCCCCTCTATATCAAACAGTACCCCCTTCTCCCCTCTATATTAAACAGAATCCCCCTCCCTCCCTCTATTAAACAGAATCCCCCCTCCCTCAATTAAACAATACCCCCTCCCTCCCTCCCTCCCTCTCTCTATATTAAACAGAATCCCTCCCTCCCTCCCTCTCTCTTTTCCCTCTCTAGTGTGACGTGTTCACGGTCTGTCCCTCAGGCTATGACAGGTCTCCACGTATTGACCAGCCAGTCTGGCTGTGTGTTTGTCTTCCCCCAGCAGGATTGACAGCTTCTGGGTATCACACATTTTTGGGAATTCTGGGACTAAATCACAGAATTTGGGGAAGAAAATGTCCCTTATGTTTTTATATTTTTCACAGTGTGTCAGGAAGTGAATCTCTGTCTCGACCTCTCCTGTCTCACAGTGACCACAGTGCCTGTTCTCCCTGGCCAGCCAGGTTTGCCTCTGTCGGCCTTTTTCAATGGCCAGGTTGTGGTCACTGAGCCGGTATTTGGTCAGGATCTGCCTCTGCTTTGTGTTTCTGACAGTTACCAGGTATTCTGCCAGGGTGTAATTTCTATTTAAGGTCCGATAGCACTCTAGTTTGTTTTGTGTTTTAGTATTTGTATCCCAATGGTCCAGATAGGAGTGTTTCAGGTGTTTTATAATTTGGTTTACACTAATTGGAATTGTTTTTGCAGTGCTGTCCTGAAGCTGACTGATGTCAGTGTTGCTCAGCTCAGTGAGCTTCAGGACTAGCTGGCTGAGGGGACTCTTTTCTGGGCTGAGCTCTTGGTATTGCAGGGCTTTATGATGGAGTGAGTTTGGGTCACTAGTTTTTAGATGAATCCAGTATTTTAATGCTCTTTTTTGGATGTTAATAATCAATGGATAAAGGCCTAATTCAGCCCTGCATGCATTGTTTGGTGTTTTTCTTTGTAATCTCATGATGTTTTTACAGAACTCTGCATGCAGGGTTTCTGTGGGGTGTTTGTCCCATTTTGTGTAGTCCTGGTTGGTGATTGGACCCCACACTTCACTGCCATAGAGAGCAATTGGCTGAATTACACTTTCAAAAATTTTGAGCCAAATTTTGACGGGGGGATTTATATTGTAGAGCCTCCTCTTTATGGCATAAAAAGCCCTGCGTGCTTTCTCCTTTAGTGCATTCACTGCCAGGTTAAAGCTCCCTGATGCACTGATGGTCAGACCCAGGTATGTGTAGCTGCTGGTGTGCTCTAGGGTGGTGTTACCTAGAGTGAAGTGGTACTTATTTCCCTGAGATCTGGCTTTCTTCTGGAATATCATGACTCTGGTCTTGTTCATGTTTACTGTCAGGGCCCAGGTCTGACAGTACTGCTCTAGCAGTGCCAGGCTCTGCTGCAGCCCCTGCTCTGTGGGTGACAGCAGGACCAGGTCATCTGCATAGAGCAGAAACTTGACTTCAGTGTCATGTAGAGTGAGGCCAGGGGCTGCAGACTGCTCCAACACTGTGGCCAGCTCATTGATATATATGTTGAACAGTGTTGGGCTCAGACTGCAGCCCTGTCTCACCCCACGCCCTTGTGTGAAGAATTCTGTTCTTTTGTTGCCAATTTTCACACCACACTTATTTTCTGAGTACATCGATTTTATGATGTCATAGACTTTACCCCCTACACCACTTTGAAGAAGTTTAAGAAATAGTCCTTTATGCCAAATTGAATCAAATGCCTTTTTAAAGTCTATAAAGCAAGCGAATATTTTTCCTTTATTAGTTTGATGGACGTGTTTATTGATT